>NC_087254.1:3904102-3966602 GCF_037042905.1 Lytechinus pictus | reverse complement strand
TGTTTCAATCTCTTGGAACAATAATGCTGCTTTTATAATCAAGATTGATTAAACTTGGAAGTTTGATTTAATCTCACATTCCCGTACTAAGCTGCTCCTTGGACCCAACGTATTCTCCGGCCATTCAACTGTAAAGTGATTATAATATGATCAATATTTTGTTTTGCTGAGTAATAAATATATTTTCAGTAGGCAGCTGAATCTGTAGATGGGATATAAAATCGATGAGTTTAATACCGCAGCTGATAAGGTGTACAAATTCATTAAAGGACAAGTCCACCCCAGCAAAAAGTTGATTTGAATAAAAAGAGAAAAATCCAACAATCATAACACTGAAAATTTCATCAAAATCGGATGTAAAATAAGAAAGTTGACATTTTAAAGTTTCGCTTAATTTCACAAACAGTTATATGCACATCCTGGTCAGTATGCAAATGAGGAGACTGATGACATCACGCATTCACTATTTCTTTCGTATTTTATTATCTGAATTATTCTGATTTTCTCACTCATGTCATATGAAATTGAGCTTTATTCCTCCCTGAACTTGTGGAATTAACATTGTTTAACATTATGTAGTTCAGTCAAGTTTTATATTATTGTCAATTCTGTATAAATTGAAATATTGTGTAATTCAGACAATACAAAACAAAATAAATAGTGAGTGATGGACATCATTGACTGACTCATTTGCATGTCCCTGAGTTGTGCATATCACTGTTTTGTGAAAAAAAGCGAAACTTTAAAATGTCATAACTTTCTTATTTTTCATCCGATTTTGATGAAATTTCCAGCACTATGCTAGTTTGATTTTTCTCTATTTATTCAAGTCAGCATTTTTCTGGGGTGGACTTGACCTTTAAGTTCTCGTTGTGTCTTGATTGTATGTATGTAACTCTGCTCTCGTTTTGTATCTTTTGTGGTATGATGTACATAATTTTGATAATTTTATGACTTTCATTATCTAATAATGTTAATAGCTGTGTATCGACCTAGTAAATTATCGCTAATTATTGGTTTGTAGAAGTGATCATCAAACCATATTTATGTATAAATTCAAGCAAAGGAATTATTACCGATATACCAGACAAACTACTACCTATCTCTGTATTCATATTGGTATTCACTTACAGGAGAGTATTTGGGTGAGTCGAGATTATTATAATTGATGCAGTCAGCGATACTAAAAGCCACCATATTTATTTATGTTATAATTTTGCTATTTACAATTATTATTATTGTTATTATTATCATTATTATCATTATTACTGTTATTATTATCAACGTATTGTTATTATTATTAGCAGTAATAGTACAAGTTTTATTTTAATTTGTATCATTGCCATTGTCAATATTACTATTCATAAATGATATTGTCGTTATTATAATTTCACTATTATTTTTCATATTATTTGATTGTCATCGAATATGTTCATTCCTAATGTGCAATTCTTACCATTTAAAAATGGCAAATTGAGATAGCTGAATTGTACGATGATCTATAATGTAAGGTATATGAGGTAAACTTTATATAATAAAAGATTACTAAAATGAAACGACTGTGTTGTCTTTTCTTACAGGAATGTAGTCATTTGTATAACCTACAAACACTTCCACTTTCATAACTAATACATAGGGTCTGTGTATAAAAAAAAATAGAAGTTATCACGACTCTAGATGATGCAAATATTGTTGATACACCTCCCCCCACAAAAAACAAGAAAAAAATATTAAACAAAAGAGCAACAAAACGTAAAATCCAAAAGAATGAGGGTGACGAGATTCCATAAACGCGATTCAAATCAAGTCATTATCCCGCCATTTCCATAATCATGATAATGGAGATTTTACTCGAAAATAGGAAATTTGTCTGGTGACGGGAACCGTGTAAGCTCTGTTTAACATGCTTGGGAAACCACCCCCCCCCGGTTAAATTAATTATGTAAAGGGCTTTGCTATTGGAGTTGTAGCCACCAATTGCGTATGATTTCTGCGAAGGGGGGGGGGGGGGTGATTGTAAATTTGTGTTCCCTGTACCCCAGTGATCTTAATTGATTTTCATATGAGTCACATTTGTGTATATAGGCGGGGTGAGCAAATCAACAAAGAAAGACGCATGGGATTCAATAATCCTGATAATAATTTAGGCCTACGCGTTTTTCTGGTGTATATTTTTTTTCATAAAGAAATTTAAAGAAAGAATATGAAAAGAGACATTTGTTGGCGTTGTCCACCGTCGTCAAAACCTCCATCATTATCATCATCATCACTTCCACCACCAACCTTTATCAACATCAGTGGCGTTTGAAGCCAAACCTGCCGGGGGTGGCATATGTGGCCAACAATTTTAAAACGAACGAGCCAGCGAACGTGCTTTAATACCTTTCTCGTAGAAAAATCTTCATTTTGCGATAAATTTCGACTTCCAATTGCGGAAATACCATCAAATTTTTTCGTTTTCCCTTCTTTTTTTTTCTTTTCCCAGTTATAGTTTATTATCTTGCCACTGTTGAATAACAGAGAAAGATGAATACCGGACCTGTACAAAATAACCTCTGATATTTCAATTGAACTTAATATTTGCGATACGCGGTGAAGTAAGTCTTTTATTATATTGTCATGTTACATTGTTAATATAGAAACTACGTGATGATGATAATAAATACAATACAGTCAGAATGATGGGGGGGGGGGGGCATACCAACAGCATATTCTTTTCAATAGACTTCAAGCCTCCGTACCTACTGCAAATTTCAACATACAAAGAAATCCTAATTTCATAGTCCATTATACAGGGTGCATGGAAAAAAAGGAAAGCAATATGTTTCATTTTAGGGAATATTATACATTCAATGACAAATAAAAATTGTATCACTTCAAAGTACATTTAAAAAATATTTTTAATAATACCTGAAATAGCTTTGCATGGCCAATGAACACCACAGGGTGATTTCAATTCCGGTGTTGGCCTTGGTGTTGGTGTTTTGTAAAACTGATCCAGATCCCATTATTGACATCTCAACAGCTAGTGAGTGACTTTTCGGGACCATCTTCATTTGATGTTTGGTGTTATAATCGTGTAAAAATTTACCTAACACCAACACCAAAAGGTCAACACTGAACTTGAAATCACCCATTGTTCTGTATGTTCAGGGGCCCGTCACACAAAGGTTAGCGATTAATCGTACGCTTGATTTTCACTTTTAATTTTACATTGTAGTCAATGCAATTCATCGTAAAAAATGTTATAAGATGGTTGCTATTAAAAAAAGCTTGGTGTTACGGGCCCCTGAAAACGTGTTAAATGGCTGATGGTTCACTTGCATCCTCCATGCTTGCATGCTGAACACTTGAAAACAAATGATAGCAACATTAGAACACAGTGGCGTCGACTGGTCATCACAAGTGGGATTTTGATCAGGTTCAATCGCCAAAAATAATCAAGGATTTACCTTGCAAATTAGGCATAATTATAATGTTGAAAATTTAATGATATAACAATTGTCGAAAAAAGAACTTCATTCTCACTGATTTTTTGTTTTCTGTTTTTTCTCTTTAAAAAAAATCATCAAATTTTGATATCTTTTTGTATGCTCCTAGTAAACATTGAGGCTTGTGTAAATGGTAGATATTATGTCCACACTGGGAACTAGGTTGTCGATACATATTTTCCACAAATCCCGCTGTTCCGTTTTGCTGTTTGATAATTCCTGTTATTATCCGGTTATAACGGTCATATCCTTTGAGCTATTCTGATGTCTTTCCCTCGACTCTCATTAACAGGATCGTTTCTGGCAACATATCTAAGAAAGGAAGGTGGTGTCTATAAGATTACTGTCTTCCGAATACCATTTGAAGGGTCAATCGCATGCTTGACTATAGTGAACTGGTTGGAGCTAATTTGAATTTGTAGGCTTATTGTTTTGTGAATAAACAGATCGACTTATCGCGATTTTTAACTTTCTCACTTGGTTTCTGGCAAGTGATTTAAGACAGGAAGGTGCTGTCTAAGATTATTGTCTTCAGAATACCATTTGAACGGTCAGTCGTACGTTTGATTAGTGAACTGCATGGAAGCTTAGACCTATTATTTAGTGATTGACTTAACGATTTCTGACTTATATTACAAAGGATTGTGAGGTCTTTGTTCGCTCTAGTCTACATTGTAATTATTGAATTTGTGAAGAGAGTTTTGACCAAAGCTTTACCTTTGTATTTTCAGATTGCGATTCTCTCATTCTCGCTAGAACGATAGTCCACAAAACGTCGTCTGATCCATCATCATGGAATGCCTTCGGAAAGACTTGAGGGAATGGTTGTTCAGAGTAACTATGTGGAGCCTTTTAGGGATATCGGTACCCATGATATTATTTGGCGCCATGGATATTTGGAAACCTCATATCATCGAGAACCCGAGGTCCACAGGAAGGGCCTTCATGATCGCAGGAGTCACCCTGTTCATGCTGACGTCCATGAGCCTCTGGGTTTGTTTCAGCTCTTGCTGCCAAGGTGCGGAAGGTCCTCTCAACAATGCAACATTGCTCGAAGTAGAATCGTCTCTATCCACGCAACACACAGTAAGTCACCCTCAGGTTCCGGTCTACAACCAGCATACAACCTACCAGCTTCTGACCGATCCACTAGACCCGGGTGACCAACACTCCATGGATGCTGAAGCCCCACCTTCTTATCAAGAAGTGGTAAGCCTTATGGCTAAAGTGGATCCGGCAATAATGTCTGACGAAACGGACAGTTAATACATGTAGTACTATAGTTTGAGCTTTGTGCAGTGCCGATTCTCTCTGAGCTCTCATTTACCTCTGCAGAAGGCTACCCATATATAGCCGCAATGCTCTTCTTGCCAATCCACTCAACGGTAAGCTTTGCCATGTTTGCTGTATGACTTTGTATGTAATGTGACATTCATAGTGATGATGAACAAAAGCGTTATGAAACTTTAAACTCAAATCAATACAAAAGAATCAGAAGACTGACTCTCGCGATCATGTTCATCATTAAAAGACAACCGTGGCCTTTCAAGCTGCTTATTGTTATTTTACAGTACTTATGAAAAGTCAGAGATATCTTGAGCCGTTACAGATACTACAAAATTCTGCAAGCAGGGCTTGTATTTAAGCACCACGTCGGACCATGAACCTATTAATGGGTCCACATAGCATCTGCGACGTGATCTTCAATAGGTACCTGTCCGTTAGAGAACAGCCTTCAGAATGCTTCTTCGATAGTATTCATGACCCTTTACCAACAGTGTCCAGGGTATATCAGTGACTTTATACCTCTTCATCGACCTCAAGCCCGCCTGACTCGTTTATCATTATCGGTTTTTACTGGCTCAGCGTCTCTTCAAGAATCATGTTGGGGACATCTCTTTCATTGTTGCTGCTGAGCTGTGGAACAAGAAACCCGTCTACTGCAGACTGCTGTATCTTTTGGCCTGTTCAACAAGACCCATTTATCCTGTTAATGAACTTTGATTAAATATCTGATTGATTAACTGGTTTCAACAGGTTTTGGGATGTTTTCACTACTGGGTGGGTAACATGTATAATAATAATAATAATAATAATTTATTAAAGTATCAAAACATTCTTGGCAGCCACATGCATAATTATAAATGTTTGTAAAGGGTAAAAAGATTCACATATAAATACTGATAAAGGATGAACTCCGTTCAACTTTACGAAGATAACCAGAAAAGGAAAATATTTGTGTGGCAGTACATGGTATGAGGGTGATCAATCAATTTGAAACATCAATAAGTATCAAACTGATAGAAAAATGAAAGACAAAGGGGAACAAAAGCGTAGCCATAGGCGCAGTTATTGAGTGGAATGGAAATGTTGGTCATTTGATTAAGACACATGGAGTAAATAAACCAGAATAAAGATACAAAAGCAAATAAAAGCTTTGCAAAGCTGAATGGAACACTACCTTAGAGTACTGGACATGCATCGAAGATGTAAATTAATTAGACGTGTAATCGGGAATTTATAGCAAAGCTCCAGTCCACCCCAGCAACCATCTGATCTAAATGAAATGAGAAAATGAAAAGAAACAAACACAACATGTACGTGGAGGAAATTGTGAAGTGCTTTGTAACCAAACGGAAAATCGCTATCGGAAATCCTCAATGTATTGGATTGCAATAAACCGACATCTAGTATTCTAGATGTAGATGTTTTAGCTATCTGATCCGCTATTTAAGATATCATTCTTTTTTTGGGAACGAAAACCGTACGAGTATAGTTTTCTTATGACAATGAAGAAATTCGTGATGATAGAGATGAGGAAATATTTTAAGGGAGTACTCCGGGCTGAAAATATATCTAAATAAATAAAGTAAACTTTACCGAGCAAATAGGAAATTTCATCACAATCTGATAACAAACAACAACGTTGTTGGATTTTGAACTTTAACAATATTTTATGAAAACATTCAACGCCGTCATGAATATGCAAAAGGCAGGCTGATGATGCCATGGCCACATCTTCCCTTTATTTTTTTATGTTATTACTTTAAATCATAATGTTTTCATATTCATATTGATGTGTCAGTGGGGGGGGGGGGGTGTGGGTGGGTGTGATGGCTCAATCGTCTAACCAAATTCACCATGATGGCATTATGGTGTGCGCCTTGAGAGGTAGCCTCAAATTGTTGCTCTGTGTTATGTGAAGTTTACTCTGTTCTTCAAAGTGTTCTCTTGATTTAAACCTTAGTGAATGAATATTTAAGTACTTCTGATAATACTAGACGACCATCATCTTTTTTCCATGTATTCACTTCTGATTATTTTGCATGTTATGTTTGTTTTTTCCTTATGTAATTTGCTTGTCGGTTATATTGTAAATATTTGTTTACAGGGCCCCCTGGAAAACAGTACATGACTACTGATTGGGTATAAATAAAACGAAATAAATAAATAAAAATAAATAAATTCATTCTTGGTGGACATAATTTTATCAACTATATGGGCCTAATTTCATAAAATGAAATACGAAAGAATAAGTGGGGATATATTCATCTGCTCTCCAATTCCATATTCATGAATGAATAAGTGTTTCAGCGAAATAATGAATAACTTCAAAGTGTCATCACTTTGTTATTCGTAGTCCGATTTTTTTAAAAATATATGTGTCTGGGTTGTCTGGTTTTACTTTGTCTGTTCAAGTCAAGTACCGCTTTAAGGAGTAGGACCTCGTTTAGGAGAAATCTGTTCCCTTGACAGTATTTATACCATGTATACAGGAGGGCCAAAGTATCCTGAAAATGGTGTATTCTCGACGACTGTAGTCTTGCACTGGATTTCAGGAGGATACAGCTGTACATTTTACTGGCCATGCTGCTATGTAGGAAATGTATTGAGTATAATATGGGCATACCATACTACTGTAATACTGCATGTACGAGTAAAATATCCGCTTATTACCTCCCATAAAACTTTATCTTAGTTGTTTAATGTAGTATGTTATGTTGCACATTTGTATATTTTTAGTACACTATACAGAAATCCGTCGGCTCTTGACGCATCGTAATTGGTCTTTAAGAGATAAGGAAATAAAGTATTTCCAATTTGAACTCTGTCTTTAATACTGGTATAATTGTGGCATATACGATCTATATTTCATATATTAGTTACCATGCTTCACTATATATTATTTAGAAAGTCAAAAAGGGGCCTAAGCTTTCGATCCTAGCAGAATCTTCGTCGGAGGCAAAATGACAAACATATAAAGTGGAACAACCATAATATAGACCACAAACAAGCTACAGCAACACTAGAAACAAGGAGACAAAAGGGGCATTAGTGAGTAGAGAAGACCAATTAGGTTAGTGAAGGGGATGAAAGAAAAGGAGTAGGCAGACACAAAGGGAAGTTAGTGTAAGTAAGGCCAAGAGGGATTAAGATAATGAGGCAGGCAACATCAAACAGGATCTGGAACAAAACAGTGATAGAGGGATGAATAACTAGAGAATTAGTGATAATTTTTTTCAGGCATATTTTCTCAGATCGGCCGCTCGAAGATGATTTTTGGTTTCTTTGAAGGGGTAGTCCTAATAGTCACTTCTTAGCTTTATTCTTATGAATAAACATAAATATATAACATCATAATCCTTATTTATATAATGCGAGCGCGAAGCGCGAGCAATTTTTTTTGTGGAAATCTTATGTATTTTTTCCTAAAAAAAAACATTCTGGGCAATGTATGTTATCCTGAAAAAGATTTGTATGCAAATGACTAATTACTACGAACGTGAAGCGCAAGCAGAAATGAATTGATGGAAATGATACCTGTAGTAAGTTAAAGACTGCTTGGAGTTTGGCATGCATAAAGACGTTACATATTTTAAAAATCAAATAATGCGAGCGCGAAGCGCGAGCTGAAATTTTTTGAAATTTTTACCTAAGGAATGAAAATTCTGAGCACCTTTTTGTAACTTAAACAGAATATATATATAACTAAACAATTGATGCGAAGCGCGAGCGGAAAATTTCGAGATTTAGACCTACTGAACGAGACACTTTATTCAAGTTTTGTAAATCATGAAAAGGATGAGTAAGTGGGGATCTTCCTTACATAAATAATGCGGGCGCAGAGCGCGAGCAGAAAATGTTTATATACGTTTTGAACTGATCGAAAAAGTACCTGTTAAGGACTGCTTCATGCACTTAGCAATGAAGACGTTACATATTTCAACAATCAAATAATGCGAGCGCGAAGCGCGAGCTGAAAAAATGTTGACATTTTTACATAAAGAATGTAAAATTTTAATAAATTTTTGTAATCGTGAACAGGATAGGTATATAACTAAACAAAGATGCGAAGCGTAAGCGGAAAAAAATCGAGATCTTCTCATTCCTGTTGCTAAGCGCGAGATGAAACAAAAGGGACAATTTAATTATTAAATTAATATCTTATTCATTAAATGCCTAATGAGGGCGCGAAATATGATGACATTATGGCCTGAAAACTGGACATTCCAAGCACTTTTGTAATTATAAATAGGATGCATCAGTTAATATATTTTAACAATTAATGCGAGCGCAAATCGAGAGCCAAATTTTTTGATAAACTGTCATGAAAAGGGGATTTTAAGTAGTTTGTTGTATAATCAATATTGAGACATACATAACTCGTCAATCAAAATGCGAGCGTGCAGCGCTAGCTGATACGCTTTGACAATCAGACCTGAAAAGGGATATTTTGAAAACTTTATGAAAATAATAGGTTTCTGACAAATCAAATTCTGCGAGCGCGCAGCGCGAGTGCGAGCAGATAATGTTTATTTATTATTTTTATTTTTTTTATTTATTAAAATATCTTTATACAGGATAACAGGCTCAGATTAACTGTTTTTCAGCCTGGTCCTGTTAACATAAAATAACAATATATACATAATAGATAAAAGAGTAACTTGGGTAATGTACAGTAATGAGTGAATTCAATAACATTTAAAATCAGAATTATCATTAATACAAAATTGTTCAGAGATAAAATACACTACCAGTCACAATTCCCAGACTCAGCACTACCTGCCTCAGCCAGAGAACAATAGAATCAGCATGAAAAAATCAGAATAGAATCAGACCATAAAAAAAATTCATACAGAGTATTAAAAAAAAAAAAATTTATAAATCAAACAAAATGATAAAAAATCGATTTCCGAGCTAGAAATCTGAAATATGTTTTGTATACTGAGTTCAAAATTTGATATTTTAAGCTCCATATTGCGCAAGATATGTAAATCACCTAAAAGGCAATGCGAGCGCGAAGCACGAGCGAAAATTTCATATAGGGACATGAAAGATTTTGTTAAATTATTATTTTCCAAGTCTTCCCCTCATTTTATTTTATTCAATCGTCTTCATCCTTTTATGTTTCCGCTTCTTTTTTCCCTCTCTTTTCCTTTTTTTCCCTTTTTTTCTTTCCCTTTTTTTGCTCCGCCAATAGGAGGGCCCGGGCCCCCCTGGATCCGCCTATATATATATATATATATATATATATATATATATATATGTGTAAAGTTATACATGTACAACAGCTTTGGCAACTCTTTTATTTAAATATTGTGAAGAAATGGATGAAGAGAACAATGGTAGGCGTAGCTTAAATCAAGGTTCCCCAGAGCTATCTACCCTTTGGAAAAATTGGTGATGCCGAAAAAATGTCTCTGCCGGGAATCGAACCCGGGCCCCCAGCTTTGATCGCCGGTGCCTTAACCACTAGACCACAGAGACGGGTTAGTGGCTAGGGCGACCCCGATCCGATTGACCGTCAGATAGACAGATTTTCGACACTATGCCAATTATAATTTCCTTTGTCGGGTGAAGGTGGGTTTCGAACAATGACAAGCCGCCATGCTTCAGCTGGATCAAAGCTATTGCTTTGATACAGTACACGTATGGGAGAAAGTATACAAATGTGTAAAGTTATACATGTACAACAAAAGGGTAGATAGCTCTGGGGAACCTTGATTTAAGCTACGCCTACCATTGTTCTCTTCATCCATTTCTTTACAATATTTAAATAAAAGAGTTGCCAAAGCTGTTGTACATGTATAACTTTACACATTTGTATACTTTCTCCCATACGTGTACTGTATCAAAGCAATAGCTTTGATCCAGCTGAAGCATGGCGGCTTGTCATTGTTCGAAACCCACCTTCACCCGACAAAGGAAATTATAATTGGCATAGTGTCGAAAATCTGTCTATCTGACGGTCAATCGGATCGGGGTCGCCCTAGCCACTAACCCGTCTCTGTGGTCTAGTGGTTAAGGCACCGGCGATCAAAGCTGGGGGCCCGGGTTCGATTCCCGGCAGAGACATTTTTTCGGCATCACCAATTTTTCCAAAGGGTAGATAGCTCTGGGGAACCTTGATTTAAGCTACGCCTACCATTGTTCTCTTCATCCATTTCTTTACAATATATATATATATATATATATATATATATACCCCGGCTAAAGCCGGGGTAATAATAATAATAACAACGCGCCTCGGAATATAATATTTCTAGATAGATGGCGCTATATAAATGCCTATTATTATTTATATATATATATATATATATATATATATATATATATATATATATATATCTATATATCTATCAAGGAAGTCTTCAGGTTTTCCCTTTCCCCAAGAACATTAGACCTAATCTTAGGGTCAGCTGGGGGCCACACGCAACTGATGATCTGAGCGCCTGAATGTTGTACAGGACGTGGACTACTGACGAGCAAGACCCTGGGCTACTGCAAAACACAGCCCCCACAGCCTGAGGTCAGGCGAGGTCGCACGCGAATAGATCTTCACTGGACTAGGTTGCACGCGACTGAAAGACTATTATCGATATTACGTAACATGATGATAGACTCTGATTAACTAGTGAAACCCTGGATATTGGACGGGCACCGTGTCCTTAGCTTTATGGAAGCAGGAGGCCGTCAAAAACACGGATATACGTCGTGTCGTAATTCAATTTACTACACGACGTAAATAATTACGTAGTGTAGTAATTCGAATTACTACACGACGTAAATAATTACGTAGTGTAGTAATTCGAATTACTACACGACGCAATTCCGAATTACTGCCCAACGATTTAACGTCATGACGTTAAATGAATTAGTGTCGCTACATCAAATAATTAAGGTCGTGTAGTAATTCGAATTACTACACGACGTAAATAATTACGTAGTGTAGTAATTCCAATTACTACACTACCTAAAGAATTACGTCGTGTAGTAAATAATTACTACACGACGTAATTCCGAATTACTGCTCAACGATTTAGTGTCATGACGTTAAATCAACCAATGGGATCATTCGTTATAAACCTACAAAGCAATGCCAGCGCGGGGGAACTTGAATGCGGGGCGCGCGGCCGATCGCGCTGGAGTTATCGACCAATAGCGCCCGACCATGGGCGGAAATCCCAGGGGGGACGTGTCCCCCCCCCCCTACTCAAAATAGTAGGGGGGACACAATATCAAATGTCCCCCCTACTAATTTTTGGTCTTTTATGATAGTAAGAAATACATCGTTCAATATCGAAATAAAACATGTATTTTAGGACGAAATTACCTTAAATTTGGGGTGATAATTTTCCAGCCCCTTGTCCCCCCTACCTTTTGGGAGAGATATCCGCCCCTGCGCCCGACCAATAAGGATTTTGAAGATAGCGGACTATAAATCAATAGATTTTGTGCACTGTGTCTACAAAAGCACGAAGTGAAATTGAAGGTAAGGTAAAAGATATCGGTATCAAGAGTAAACGATTATCTATTGAAGTTGGAACGCAAAAACTTATAAACATCGATTTATAGCATATTATGTATTGGAAGATGTCTGACATTGTGTTTTATTGCAACACTTAAGGGGAAGAAAATGATGTTTAATTTATGAGATGTCAAGGTATGCATCGATTTGTAAAGACATCAAAACTTATATTTGTTACATATATATGTATTTTATTTTGTATATGAATTCAAGTTGTCAATAAAAAATACTGAAAAAAAATAAAAATAATCATGATAAGAATAATAAAACACATACTGATTGGTGGTTCCGGGAGCCGGATGAGGGGCCAGTGACGTAGCTACTGGGGGGGGGGGGGGCTGGGAGGGCACGTGCCCCCCTTGAGATTTGGTGTGCCCCCCCCCCCCCCGGTGCCCCCCTGAAAAAAAATGGCAGAGCAAAAAAAAAAGGAGAAAGAAGAAAAAAATAAAGGAAAAGAAGAAGAAATACAGGAAAAAAGGAAAATTAGAGGGGGATGACGAGTGAATGAAATAATGTGAGGGGAAGACTTGCAAAAAATCAAAAACAAATCTTTCATGTTACTACATAAAATTTTTGCTTGCGCTTCGCGCCAGAAAATGTTTGATTTTGGCGGGATTCTGCGGTTTTCGCCAATTTCTATATAGGATTGGGTCGTAGATTCAATCGTAAAAAATAAAGAGTTAGATCGAGTGTTTTAGCATGGGACTTGTACCAGGCAAAAGGGTATAGGCTTTAAGAAAACGCCAATCACTATTCCTATTATGCCATTCGATATATTTAATTAGATTTAAAGAAAAATTATGCTTTTGGCGGGATTTTGCGATTTCCCTTTGATCGTAGATTCAACCGAAAACAATAAGATTTAAATCGAGTGTTCCACCATGGGACTTATACACTAGCGTACCTACGGGAGGGGGGGGGGGGGTGGGGGCAGGGAGGGCAGTCTGCCCCCCCCCCCCACTGACGAGCCACAACCCATGCAAAGGACGTATCCCTGCCCCCCCCCCGACGAGCTTGAAAGACCTTTTTTGCCCCCCCCCCCTGACGAGCTTGAAGACCTTTTTATTTTTTTATTTTTTTATTTTTTTGCTTGTCAAATTTTTTGGCGGACGGTTTTGCCCACCCCCCCCCCCTGTGGAAATCATAGGTACGCCACTGGACCTATACCATGTATGCCAGGTGCAAGGGTAATATCTTATGGGCTTCAAGAAAATTCCAACCATACAGATTTGCCACCCCCCTCCCTCCCAAACACATACACCATTAACTCCTATTGATGGGTCATGGTCTGTGTGTTTTTATCCTGGTTTTGCATTGTGGGCATAAAGATTTTTTTTTTTAAAGACCCGAAAAATCACCGTCTTTGTTTTGTTGTCATCCATACGTGCCCCTCACAGTGGCGTAGCTAGGATTTTTTTTCCTGGGGGGGTACCATTTTTTCCGGTGTGTGTGTGTGTGTCACAAGGGCGGATCCGACTTACGCCAATAGGAGACGAAACAAAATTGCGCCAAAAGTCATTTTGGGCAATTTCAGATTTTTAATTTTTGTCATGCACGGCTGAAAGACAACACTTTAAAGAATACCTCAGCAAAATATTTCATTCGGGAATTTGCATAAAGATTGTTAATTTCCTACCTCACATCGTAAAATGTGATATTTTGCGAAATGCCGCGTATATGACAACTTAGTTGAAAAACAAGCCCTTTCACAGGAGGTTTTTCAAGTAGGAATCTGAAAAAGGCACGAACATAATCCTGATATATTCTTTTTTTATGTGAAAGGGTTCAAAGTAGATAAAAGACACATTTCAGGAGGTTTATAGGATAATTATTCCTCGAAATAGGCTGATAATCCACGTTTTTTGCATTTACATTAGAAACGTTTAGATTTCCGTTTAAATTCTATCATCATTATTTTGCCAGATGTCGAAGCTTTAAGTCGATACCAAATTTAGCTGCCCGTTTTTGCCCGTTTTCATGTTAGAGCCGATTTTACTTGACACAGCACCCCCAAACCTGTTCAAAAACCGTCATTTTTATACCGCGCAGTTATCGCAGCGCACCGTGTGGGGTGTACATTGCCGTTCATTTTTGCACGGCGGGGACGATCCCCTTCTATTCCATGAAAATGACATGAATTCCGGGCATGATGTAAACAAAATGAAGGTTGATAACTCATATGAAGGCTACCCACCCCTCTTCCAGAGATAAAAGTTAATTGTAGTATAATTTCAGCCCAAAACCCTCCTCATATAGTAAAACATTAGTGGTGTTATATACTATGCGTTTTACTAAAGTCTACCCGCTTGATAAAGCACGGTTAATATTTTCAGATTTTGAAGTATTGTTTTTAATCTGATGATCATTTTGATGCCATAAAATTATTTTCAGGATCTCATACACACTTTTTAGCCATGTGAGAAGCATAAACCAACATTCACTCTGGTCAATCTTGAAGTAACACAGAACACAAAGTTTATATACTGCACATTGTTTAGCGTAATTTGTCTTTTCACAGATAGGTTTTAAGTAGCCAATCAAAATTTGGTATCAAAGTGACGTCATATCGACTTTAAATTATGTTCAGTCGATTCTACGCCCCAAATTACCCTTAATCAACATGTTTAAGTAAAAATATAATACGGGATATAATTTTGGCGCACTTTCAACTCATTCTGGCCCACTGTGGGACGGGGCCCGTAATTACCTTCACCTATATTTTCCCCGATCAGTCACTTCTTAGTTTTATTCTTATAAAACAACACAAACATGAAATAATATCATAAGCCTTATAAAAAGTGCGAGCGCGAAGCGCGGGCAATTTTTTTTTCTACTTTCACGTATTTTGTCCTGAAAATTTAATATTCTGGGCAATGTTATGTGTGATCCTGAACAAGATTCATATGTATCTAGATGGTTACTGCGAACGCCAAGAGCGAGAGCAGATTTTTTTTAACTGTTCTAGCATTATCGAAAAGGGACCTGTTAAGGACTGCTTACAGTTACCCACGAAGACGGTATATATCTCAATAATGCGAGCGCGAAACGCGAGCAAATTTTTTGGACATTCCGACCTAAAAAAAATTGTCATTCTAAGCACTTTTTGTATTAATAAATGGGATAGGTATGTAACTAAACAATTGATGCGAGCGCGAAGCGCGAGAGGAAGAAGATCGAGATTTTAAACCTAAAAGCGGGACACTCTATTCATATTTTGTAAATCATAAATAGGATATAGTTAATTGGTTATCATTAATAATGCGATCGTGAAGCGTGAGCAGACAATTATTGATATTCTGATGTGAAACTTGATTATTTAAATAAATTTTAAATAAAGAACATGCAGACTATCGCGCATGTTTTAGATTTAGACCTAGAATCTGGGCATTCTGAATACATTTGTTTAATGGAACTTAACGGAATACACGTAGACAATAGGAACTTGGCAAATCAAACAATGCGACCACACAGCGTGAGCTTAAAATGCTGATATTTATGTAGACCATAAAACGGACATTTTACAGAGCACTTAAATTTGTAAATAAAAAAAGATAATGAAAGCTCGATGTCCGAGCCAAAATATGTTTTGTATATTGACTTCAAAACTTGCTGCATATCAGCCTATTGAGCAAGATATGGATCTCATCGAACAGGCAATTCTGGCGCGAAGTAACATGAAAGATTTGTTGTTGATTCTTTGCAAGTCTTCCCCTCACATTATTTCATTCACTCGTCTTACTCCTCTTATTTTCCTTTTTTTTCTGTCTTTCTTCTTCTTTTCCTTTTTTCTTTTCTTCTTTCTCCCTTTTTTTTCCTTTGCCATTTTTTCAGGGGGGCACCGGGGGGGGGAGGGGACGGCACACCAAATCTTCTCAAGGGGGCACGTGCCCTCCCAGCCCCCCCCCCCCCGGTAGCTACGCCACTGGCCCCTCATCCGGCTCCCGGAACCAACAATCAGTATGAGTTTTATTATTCTTATCATTATTATTATTATTTTGTATTCAGTAGTTTTTATTGACAACTTCAATTCATATACAAAATAAAATACATATTATAACAAATAGAAGTTAGATGTCTTTACAAATTGATGCATACCTTGACAACTCATGAATTAAACATCAATGTCAGACATCTATCAATACATAATCATAAATCATTACCAATGCTAATCGATGTTTATAAGTTTTTTCGTTCCAACTTCAATAGATAATCGTTTACTCTTGATACCGATATCTTTTAACTTAATTCGTACTTTTGTAGACACGGTACACAAAGTCTATTGATTTATAGTTCGATATCTTCAAAATCCTTATTGGTCGATAACTCCAGCGCGATCAGCCGCACGCCCCGCATTCAAGTTCCCCCGCGCTGGCATTGCTTTGTAGGTTTATAACGGACGATCCCATTGGTTGATTTAACGTCATGACACTAAATCGTTGAGCAGTAATTCGGAATTACGTCGTGTAGTAATTATTTACTACACGACGTAATTCTTTAGGTAGTGTAGTAATTGGAATTACTACACTACGTAATTATTTACGTCGTGTAGTAATTCGAATTACTACACGACCTTAATTATTTGATGTAGCGACACTAATTCATTTAACGTCATGACGTTAAATCGTTGGGCAGTAATTCGGAATTGCGTCGTGTAGTAATTCGAATTACTACACTACGTAATTATTTACGTCGTGTAGTAATTCGAATTGCTACACTACGTAATTATTTACGTCGTGTAGTAAATTGAATTACGACGCGACGTATATCCGTGTTTTTGACGGTCTCCTGCTTCCATATAGCTTGAGGTCAGGCAAAGTCGCAAGCACAAGTAAGCTCTGTCTTCACTCACTGGACGAGGTTACATTACACGCGACTGTATTATGTAGCACGACGACACTTCTTCAGGGGCGAGACCCTGGGGCCCGTTTCTCAACACATTGACAAGTTAGTCATATCTTTATCCACCAACCACGAAGTTAGTTCCAATCTTACTAAACCTGTTTCTCGAAAGGCTTCCTAACTTAGCATACCTTGATATCGATACTATCGGTAAAAAGAGCAGACGAGACGTAGCCTTAGTCACAAAATAGCATAATTTTCAAAAAGAAAAATTATGACAAAATTGCAAATATTGTGATGAATTGGGAAATAAATCTTTTCAAAATAAAAGCACAGTTGAATTATGCATCATACATACTTAGACCATGAAGACTGGAGCATTCAATAGCAGAGAAAATTAAATTATGAATAATTCATTTCATGACTAAAAATCACTTGTGGACGTTGAGATGGAAACCCCGGGATATCAAATTTTAATAGTTTACGAAAGTAAACCATAACGGTTTTCTTTGTAAAATGATGATAATTATACGGTTTTTATGACTCCGAAAGTCATCAAAATTATAGTTTAACGAAACATTTTTTAATAATTGATACCGAAACATACGAAATTTGACAAATTATATGCATAAATTAGAGATAGAATTATCCAACTTTTAATAGGGGTCTGAAAACAACAAATACGAGTTCGGTTATGGATGGCCTGACGTGGTAGAATCTTTATCGATTAAATCATTTTACTATTTCAAAATTAATGGTTTTGTGGCGTTTACCAACAGTTTTTATAGTTTCTTTGTTTTACAATTATCATTGAATGCATTATCCCACTTGTTTTGTGATGTAATTTCAACCTCTATGATTGATTACGTAAGATTATAATTTTAGAATTTCTAGGCACTTTTGCATGTCATATATAGTCTACCCACGTGATGCCACTACGTCATTAAGAAAGAAGTTATGACAGGTTCGGAGGTGTCATACATATTTAGTGAGGTTGTTGTACCCGATCTTGGTCAAGAGGGCTTCGTGAAACGGTTAGCGGACAAGTAGCTCACTATCTCCGATTTAGTCAAGAAGTTAGACTTATGACGGTGTTGAGAAACGGGCCCCTGGACTTGAGACGGACAAAATAGACCTCTCCTCAGCGTCGGGCCGGACGAGATCACGTGATTGGGAGACTGTACGTTACCGTTGTAGAACTCGGCGACGATTCCTCCTGACTACCGATGTCCTGGTCATCATAAACACAGTCGGACCTTGGAAAAGAGTATGACACAGCGGGTCCGGGAAGGGGAAGGGGGGGGGTGAGCGGTGGGGGTTCAGTTCTTGTCTTCCGTCCATGTATTTTTCATAAAGGAAACTAAAGAGGTAACCTGGCTTCGATCTAAAAAAAAATATATATATTGCCATGCATTATCCACACTATGATAGGCCCAATGCATCACATAGTATATTTTCTTGATAGGGAAACGTAAAATGTCCACAAGGCTGCTAAAAGGTATACTCTTTCCCTCGATTTTGACAATTGTATGCCCTTTTCAGTACGCGAGTGGATTACCTGATTTTAAATACAACCCCTTTTAAAATGCTTTTCGGATAGCAGGTCATGCAAACGGTCGACTCGGGTTTATACCAGCATGCCTAGTATAAACTGTATGTAGGCCTATCTCTTTCGGAGTTCATCACTTCTCTTATCACCTGCCGAAGAAATAAACGTGAACATGTTGAAAGAGGGGTTCTTTGTCTCTTTATGATTTGTTTTTGACGAGCGTCTTTTTATCACGCGAGTGAATGTCGCTTATCGATGTTTTTTGCCTTCGACATGTTTGTTTCATGGCTTTCCATAATACCACTAGTATGAATCGCTGTATACGAATCTCCGAAATAAACCCCTACATCGGATGAATCTAGTTCAATGCCAAAGGCAGATGACCTCTTGCTACTTACCTTGCGAGCTATGTATGATCTGACTGTCGACCAACCATGATACAGGGATAATACTGCAGCAATTGGCCTACATGCCACAACGCATAGAAATAAGTTCATTTTCGGTTCGATATACGACCTAAACGTGTGAACATACCAACTTGTGTATCAATCAGTTCAAGTACACCGATGACACTGATATATTGTACGGAATGGGCACCAGAGCTGAGCACAGTTATTCCTCAATTCAAACCATTCATGTATTCAGGTAAGATTCGTTTTCATCACAATTACTAGTTATATTACTATTATATGCACACCATTGAGTCTAAATGTGACAAATCCTATTATGAATTATGTAGAGGTTTGCCTTGTTGTTTTGTTTGTCTGTTTTTGCTGCATGTAAAGACGTCTATTTCTAAAACAAAAATGCCGTATGTAATGTAGGTCCTTGGCACAGATTCATATAGCATTTTACTCTTTCGCCTACCCCCCCCCTCTCTCTCTCTCTGTATTATTATTTTTTAAGGCGATCCAGTGAGCTTGTGTGCGCGGGGCTCATGCAACACAGAGTAAGAATCCCGGGTAAGAATAATGGTTTCATAGTTTCATACACTGAAAAAAGAAGCCAAATGGCTGAAATACATTCAGTTTATTTACAAGGTATAGTCCAGGATAGAAGAGGCATAACCTTGTTTTTTCATATATACAATATTTTTTTTATGGTTTCTTGTCAATTCGAGGATCCTGATTACGAATCTGAATGATGCCACTCGTGTAAACTTGAGCATTTTCCGCAAATTGGCAAAATCCAATATGGCCGCCACAATATGCATATTACCCATGAAAATCATAAAATTGCCAGGAAATTGGCTATAAAATGTATGTAATTGTGTAGCAGGAGTGAAATACTCTCTGAAAAAAACACTTATTTGACAATATTTATTGCTTGATATTCAAAATGGCCGCCACAAACCTCTGTATATCCTATTATGTACGATATGAATAGGGAAAATTAATTTTTCACAAAAATGATCGCTAAACTGCAAGTAATTGTGATCTATGGACGAAGTAATATATGAAAATCATCAATGCTAACATGATATATCATTTATTATGTAATATATGGGAAAATTGTATTTAATATTCAAAATAGCTGCCACTGGCCCAAATAATATTATTTTCTATGGCAAAGGGGCCAACGAAAATCGCAAGAGTGAGCACTAAAATGCATATTATTCAGATAAACGAGTGGAATACTGACTGAAACACAATAATTGCTGACGAAATATATTATTTCATATGTCATGTATGTGATAAATGCTGTATTTTGATATTCAAAATGGCCGCCAAAGGCCCTAACTGTGTTATGTACAATGAGAAAGAGGACCAAGGAAATCACAAGAGTGAGCACTGATTATTTGTGATGAATAAATGGAATACTGTCTAAAAAAAAACATAATTTTTAACAAAATATATCATTCAGGTTTAATACTGTATTTTGACTTTCAAAATGGCCGCCATAGACATTGATTGTATTATGTACAATGCGAACTAGGAAATAAATTTTCACACGAGTGAACACCATAAATGCACGTAATTGTGATCTATGAGTAAAATATTGTCTGAAAGCATAATTTCTAACAAGATATATAAGTTCTTATGCCAGGTATGTGATAAATACTGTATTTTGAAAGTCAAAATGGCCGCTACAGGCCCCCACAGTATTATGAACAATGTGAATGGGGACAAAGATTTTAACAGATTTTGGCTTTGCTTGACTAAATGGTGTTGTATGATTGAAATATTGTCTGAAAACATGATTACTAACGAATTTCCAAATTCAAAATGGCCGCCAGATGCCCTTTTGTGAAAATTATCTGTCCTCATTCAAATTGTACATAATACAATAAGGGTCCATGGTGGCCATTTTCCATTTCAGAATGCAGCATTTATCACCTTAAATGCACCAGATATGATATACCTCGTTAGGAACCATGGTTGTAGACGATATTTCACTCTTACATCACAATTATATGCAATACTTGTAGTCAAGCAAAGCCAAATTCTGTCAAAATTGTATGTCCCAAATTACAATGTACATAATACTTTTAGGACCTATGGCAGCCATTTTGAATTTCAAAGTACAGCATTTATTACCTCTATGACGAATAAGTGATGTATTTATTTAGAAATCATGTTTAAGACAATATTTCTACTCATACATCATAGTTACATGAATTTTATGATTCTCACTCTTGTAAAAAGTAGATTCCTTATACGCATGTAACATCATTTAGTAAGGGCTTGTATCAGCTATTTTGAATGTCAAAATACAGCATTTACCACTTACATGGCAGAAGAAATGCTATATTTCATAAAATCATGTTTTCAAATAATGTTTTATCATACAACAGGACTTTATGGATTTCATAGTCAAGTAAATCCAAATTCTTACAAAATTACATGTCCCCATTTACATTGTAGATAATACTGTTAGGGCCTATATAGGGGCCATTTTGAATTTCACAATACAGCATTTATCTCATGCATGACAAAAGAAATTATATGTTTCGCTAGAAAACGTGTTTTCAGACATTAGTACTCGGTGATCACAATTACATGCATTTTATAGTTCTTACTCTTGTGGAAATTAATTTCTCCAATCGCATCGTCCATAATGTATAATGAGCCTATGGCGGCCATTTTGAATGTCAAAATACAGCATTTATCACATAAATTGCATTTATATTTCGTTAAAAATTATGTTTTTAGCCAGTATTCCACTTGCTTATCTTAATACTAGTAATATGCATTTTAGTACTCACTCTTGTGATTTTCTTTTGTCCATATTAACATTGTACACAATACTGTGCGGGCAATTTTATGATTTTAACGGGTAATTTGCATATTTTGGCGGCCATATTGGTATTTGCCAATTTGCGGAAAATGCTCAAGGTTACACGAGTGGCATCATTCAGATTCGTAATCAGCACCCTCGAATTGACAAGGAACCATATAAAAATATTGTATATATGAAAAAAACAAGGTTTGGTCAGTTTTCTATGGGGCCTATCCTGGACTAGTATGGAATTTTCACTGTATCTTAATCTGTTTGTCCCGAACCGGTGAATTTTCTACACCAAGTGACGAACAAAATCTTTAGAAATATTGAGAGTTGAGAGTTGGTATAAAAAGATCATCTCAGTCTTCCATTCAAACTATTTCTTTTCGAGGTTGAAGTGGAACCCCCCTCTCTCTCTTAGGTGATCCCTCCACTGTTTTGGAGATTCTCAGAAACAAATAGAACGATTCCCAGTCCGGTAAGTTAGAGATTCAACATCAAGTTGCAGCGGTGGTCATGAATTTTCTGTAGAAAAAAGAGAGATTTGAGGAGCAGACTATTATTCACTTCGGAAGGGAGACCAGGTTGATGGATTAATAAGGTAGCACAGGAAAATTGGTGTGGATCATCAACTGTATACAAGTCCATGTAATCTGGGTGGTCAGTAAGACACTCCTCGACTCTGTGTACGAAGTCTTGGCGGAGGTGACCAAGAGAGGAGCAAGATCCGACAAAGTGTTCTACTGTCTCATCATATGAGTCACAAAGGGTGGAGGACTTTCCTAATGTGTAGAGGCGACATTGAGTTAGATATGTGGATAAAAGCAATTGAGATCTTCTCTCAAAAACAAAAGAGAGTAAAATATCTTTATATTTGGGCTCAGAAATGTTAATTCTAAAGTTGAATATGTTTGTATAGTGTCTTCAACAATCCATTTCATCATGATTGCTTCCAAACAGACGAAACCAGTCATGATAGTGCAATAAGTGCAAATGAAAGTAACGATAAACAGCTGTAATATATATGGGTACATATAAATAAATATTTAACATATGAAATGAATATATGAATGTATAATTCAAATGAGCTGAATAGACTGTTTCGCCAGAACGCGCGTCAGCAACCATGGCAACTCTCCCTTTCTAACAGATTATTATTCTCAACACCATTATGTCTTTATTTTGTTTCAGGATAGAATCTTCCAAGCATACATCAAGATCAATCCAATATGAACCTTGAGATTCTGGGTCCGCAGTATTCTATTCGACCTACGTGTTCGATACCTACAAAATGGCATCAGTTAACAGACAAGGAGCCCCATCAGTCATGCTACAAACACAAACTTATAATTTGAATTCGAATCCCCAACGAACCCAGGGTGGAGTATGCCAACAATGTGGTTATTGTTGCGCACTTTTCTGGATAATCATCTCATGTGTATCGGTCTTCATTGGAGTCATAAACACTCTAGTTGGAAGCTTGAACGACGGAGCAAGCATGACAGGCAGCAGTCTGACGTTTGGAACGTCACCTCGAGCAGTTGACCGTACTCAGCTGTACATTGGAATAGGTTTTTTAGTAGTTGGGGTAGTATTGTTGGTTCTTGCTATCATTTGTTGCCGAAGAATCAAGCGCAGTAGTCCTATCCCGACTATGTACTCCGGTGCTGCCATGACAACAACTGTTATACAACCTCCACCTAGTATGCGAGCGACACGGGATCAACATGTCTACGTGTACTCGTCTCAACCAGCGCCACACCAATCGGGGTCTATTCCACGGCATCGATCTGAAGCAAACGAGTTCCAACCGGCTCAACCAGCTGTAAACCGGTATCATACTGCGGAGCCGTCGGTACCTTCTGAGGAACCACCGAATATACCGCCGCCGTCGTATAATGAATTGATGCAGTCCGACACAAACAAAGCATTTCATAGTGGAGTTATGATGACTGATGTGTAAATGAAATATCATTATAATGAGGAATGGTTATAAGAAACCATTGTATTGACTCAAAGCTTGATTTAAAAAAAATCAACAAAGTTCCTTTTGGCGTAGTGATCTAGTGGTTACGACTCTCGTCTATCAATCAGAGGGAGATGGGTTCGAATCCCAGCCATAGAGTATTTTCCTTTAGCAAGAAATTTACCCACATTACGCTGCACTGAATTCAGGTGAGGTGAATGGGTACCCGGCAGGATGCGCACACGGCCTTTAGCAGCTGGCGGAATAAACCTGGGTAATAATGTAGTGCGCCATTATTACATCAGCAATTGCGAGATAATCGGGGCCTCATAAACGCTTTATATTAACAAGGTAAACAGACAGTACAGAAAACAATCAATGACAATGTCTCATCTCTGTTCCAGTATAGTCAAGCGGCATCACGAAGATGCAGGAGCAGTCATTGGAGCGTATCCAAAAACGTGCCTGCCGGATTATACTGGGTCATGATATACGGTACGCAGATGCTAGAGAACACCTGAACATACCTCCCCCCAGTGACAGAAGGTACCCTCTCCTGCTCTCTGTGTCAAGAGACCATGCTTGACTCTTTTCCAAGCTCCACCACCTCTTGCCCCCGCGTAGTAAACACGGATGCAACACTAGGAACACTGGCAAATTTGTGAACATGCGGAGCAGGACTGAAAGACTTATAGGAATAGTCCAATACCCTATCTTACACGCCTGTTATAAATCAATTTTAATGTTTAATGTTGTGTAATCAACTTATTGTCATCGGGGGGGGGGGGGGGGGGGTTAATAACTAGTATTTTCCATGCTTGCATGAATTTGATGGACCCCCCTCCGAGCTCTTGACGTGAAACAATGACTATGATATTTCATTTTTACTCGAATTGCAGATTTTACCACTAAAGGCATATAAATTGTTCCAAATAATAGCTTGAATTACACATTGTACAGCCAGCCTTAGGTAATAATAATGATATTGACTGACTCTTCTTTCGGGAAACATCAAATTAAATATGCATGTTGCCCTTAAAAGAACCATATTGCCCTCGTCTAAAGACTCGGACCAAGATTCTGTTGCGGGCGTTATATTTGATGTTCCCCTTAAGGCCAGTCAATATTATATTATTATTTACCAGATATCACCTTTTATCCACAGAGTATCCAATTAATACTCATCATCGGCGTTTGTTAATCTTTAAGAAATTTTGAATTTTACCGTATTCTAATTTGATTTGAATATTAACTTCAAAATATATTTGCATTCATATGATTTATTTTTCTATGTTTCCTTTTTTGTCATATTTTACTTTCCATTATACCCATCCTCCACCCTCCTCTGGCTTTCAGAGTCCTCTCCCTACACCCCCTTCAGCTTCTTATGCCTATACCACTCTGTTTCTTTTACTTGTCTATACTTCCTTCTAGTCCTACGTTTTCTTGATTTCTTTCTTTCTCCTTCCATTATTATCAATCTTTGTTCTTGATTTGAAGATGTTCTGGTTTATTATGTGTATATTTTTTGTTGTAATGTATTCCTAGTATGTGATGTAGATTCCTACCAGTTCAGCTTTTGGCTGCCATGTGGTTATAAATAAATACCTCTTCAAATCGGAAACGAAACACCTTTGTTTTGGCATTTCAGAACTTTGCATTTTTTTCGGTGAAACAGTTCTTATGCATGTCTCGAAGAAAATGCAATGAGCAAACTGATGTCTTATTTTCTATTGTATTTCATTATATGAAATTATGTTTATTCAAGTTTTGTCCAACGAAAATGGAAACAAAAATGGATTGACAATATTGATTGAATGCATTAGATATTAATTCATGCAACTTATTTTGTTATAAAGGGAAGAAATATGCGCACATGTATAAAATATGAAATGATTATGATTCCATATAATAACATAATAAAGGAAAGTGGGGACATGACATCTACAGCACACGTAATGAATATTAATGAAAATGTCTATATAACTATAAATATTGCTACATTTCAAAATTAAAAATTTTCGTAACTTTTTTTACAGATATTGATGACATTTTCAGGGTTTTGCTTTGTAAATATTTTATGTATTTATACATAATTATTTTCAGCTCGGAGGACCCCTTTTAAATGCTGAAGTATTCAAAATGTTACAAATTTCATATACAGTGCTGAAATAAGTAATTTAAGTTTGGTAATGATATGTATTTTCGTTATCTTATTAAAAATTTCAATAGACATTATATCCAGAAGTAAATAATACTTCTTCTTGACATGGATAATGTAAGCTTTACGAGCTCACTATTAAACACCATTACTTTGTCGGGACTCCATGATTTTTTTTATGGAGGGGGATGATTTTAAATATGGCTTCATATCTTCTCAATAATTGAATCATAGTAACATCATAGCCTAGAGTTATCCAGGACTTCGTTGCATAAAAGTTACTATTATGGTACGTTTGCCCTCCAATATATAGGAACTACCATGGTAACGCTAATCTTCAACCAATCAAAATCAAGGATTCCATACAAGTTACCGTTGGGTGGCAAAGTTACCATAATGGTAACTTTTGTGCAACGAGGCCCAGACCTCTCATTTTTATACTTTTCTCCCTTCCCCCTTTCCCGGCCCCCTTTTCACTATTTGAAAAATTACAATGGACGCAGCCCCTTGCCTCCCTGCCCCCTCCCCCTCCCGTGGCGCCTGTTCACTTTCCATACGGTTCGATATTCATAATGGTGATTAACTATGTCAGCAGTCGCCGGAACAGAACTAGTACAGGGCAGACTTCTTCAATTTCTCACGTGCAAAGACTGGAATAAAATGCCTGATAGGGTTTACTTTTTTCACCATGCAAAATAATATTCGTATTGCCAAGAAAAAGAATGGTAAATTTGTAGATAAGAATACATAAAGGAATAAGAGCAAAGCTTCAGCATATATGATTAAAGTGGTGATGGTCGATAGATGCTTTTAAAAGGCCTACTTTTGAATTCGTGAAAGAACGCTGTTAGTTCATGTTTCCGTGTCTCAAAGAAGAACAATAAGTGTCAATAATATAGAAAGTAGATCACTATTCATGAAAAAAATACATTCATCAGAATACACCTTGTTTGTCCCAATAGTAATGCGAATGCAGAGCGCGAGCAGAATTTATTTTTTATACGTTTTGAACTGATCGAAAAGGTACCTGTTAAGGACTGCTTGCACTTAGCCATGAAGACGTTACATATTCCAACAATCAAATAATGCGAGCGCGAAGCGCGAGCTGAAAATGTTTGACATTTCTACATAAAAAATGCAAAATTTTAATCAATTTTTGTAATCGTGAACAGGATTAGTATAATTAAATAATTGATGCGAGCGCGAAGCGCGTGCAGAAAAAAATAGAGAATTTTACCTAAAAACGGGACACTCTATTCATGTTTTGTAAATCATGAAAAGAATGAGTAATAGGGGATCTTTGTACATTAATAATGCGCGAGCACAAAGCGCGAGCAGAAATTTTTTTGATATTGTGATCTGAATCTGGATAATGATTTCAATAGAGAAAAAGTTGAGTATCTGAATGAACATGCGTTTTTCATATTTAGACCTAGAATCTAGGCATTATAAATACATCTTTTATCATGAAAATTAAAGCGAGCGAGAAGCGCGAGCTTAAACTATTTGATATTCCGATCTGAAGAAATAGTCAATTTCAGCTCTATATTTCAAGCACTTTGTAGAAAAATTGTGAGGTGGATATGGATAGCACATTATAAAGAGCTGATATTTTTCATAATTATTACTTTGAGTTTTGACATAGGACCGGGGCATCCTTAGGACATGCAAATGAAAAGGATGACTATCTTAATATTCCCCTTTCTAAGCGCGAGATGAAACAAAAGGGACAATTTAATTATTAAATTAATATCTTTTTCATTAATGCCTAATGAGGGCGCGAAATCTAATGATATTATGGCCTGAAATATTGACATTTCAAACACTTTTGTAATTATAAATAGGATGCATCAGTTACTATATTTCAACCATTAATGCGAGCGCAAATCTCGAGCCCAAATTTTTTGATAAACTGTCATGAAGAGGGGATTTTAAGTAGTTTGTTGTATAATCAACCCAAACCCATATCAAGACATACATAACTCTACAATCAAAATGCGAGAGTGCATTGCTAGCTGATACGTTTTAACAATCAGACCTGAAAAGGGATATTTTGAAAACTTTATGGAATACACGAAAATAATAGGTACCTGATAAATCAAAATTTGCGAGCGAGCAGCACGAGCAGAAAATGTTAGTATTCAGACCATAAAACTGACATTTTTACAAAGCACTTTTCAAAAATCAATTTGTAAATCACGCAAAATAATGAAAGTTCGATTTCCAAGGTGAAATATCTTTGTATATTGACTTCCAAACTTGATATGTAAACCCCATATTGAACAACATATGAACATCAGGCAATGCGAGCGCGAAGCGCGAGCGAAAATGAAAGATTCTTTTTATTTTCCAAGTCTTCCCTTTATCTTATTCTATTCCCTCGTCTTCCTCCTCTTCTTTTTTCTCCTCTCTTTTCCCTCCTTTTCCCCCTCTTTCTTCTTCCCTTTATTCCCCTTTTTTTTGCTCCGCCAATAGGGGGGGGGGGGGGGGGGGGAGGGCTTGCCCCCCTGGATCCGCCTATGCACTTCACTACCGCTACACTACGCTACTCCTGATCATGAACTGTACCGGTAGTGAAGTGTAGTGGAGCCAACACGAACCCTCAATTGAGGTAGTCAAGAATGTGACTGAGGTATTAATTGACACTTTTGGCAATAACCATTAACTGCATCCAAAGCAGTTTGGATCGACTGGCCTGGGCTTTCAGCTAGAATAATACAACAATCTACAAATTAACAAAATGAACTCTCTCTGCGCATCTTTCTGGCAATTCCATATAACAAGCGAATTCCATCCGTACATATTGTTTATTCTATATCAAAAAACCGTTCAGTCTGAATCCAAGGCTAAGGATGACCCCGAGGATCCCTCATTTCATATGTCGAAGAGTCTTTTTACAGATAGGAACACCCGGATAGTTTACACGGGATTTTATGGTCATTTGTATATAGACTGTTAAGGGTCAACCTTCGTTCCAAAATGTGAATTTCAATATCGGTATGGATACCAAACATGCAGTTTAACTCGACGGCAATACCCTCGGGAATACCATTATGAGTTAATGGCTATTAATGGTGTAGATTGGCAATACGTTATGACTCATATGCTGCTTGGACGGCGGTACGTACGGCGGGAAGCGCGTTTCCGTTTTACACCCTGGCGAAGGCATTTTCCGCAAGAATAGCCACAAAGCGACTAGTGAAGAGTCTACGTCTACGTTTGTTTACGTTAAGTGGGTTAAGTCAACTGTGAGTCTCAGATTGGATGATATTGCTAAACAGGAATTGAATACTGAAATTAATAGAAACCGTTTGTGCATGAATTATAGGATATTCAAACAAGATTTTGGGTTTGAGAACTATTTAGTGAAATTAGATTTTGCAGATAGGATTGAACTCTGTAAATATCGTTGTGGAAATCATAGATTGCCAATTGCTAATGGTCGTTACCTGCCTAATCAAGGTTTGCAAACTTGTACTCTATGTGACTCGCATGAGCCAGGTGACGAGTTTCATTATGTGTTTAATTGTCCTGCTTTTGAAAGTGAAAGGAAAGCTTTAATTAGAGGGTATTATTTTGTCAGACCAAACGTGATTAAAATGCACAAGCTGTTTAATATGCGAAATACAAAAGACTTGAAAAATATGTCAAGATTTTGTAAATTCATTATGTCAAAATTTTAATATCTTAAGTGTAGTTGCTGTCTTTGTTACTTTCTCGTATTAGGGCATGATTTCAGATTTTGTTGGATTGCACCTGCACATGCTCAGTGGGGTACCGGTCTCCAGATACTCTCTGGCATGTCGGGAGTGGGTGGGTTAATTTGTGCCCGTTTCTATTTCTATTTCTATTACTGCTCTTGTATTGTACATATGTTTATTATCATCATGTTTGATTTTTTTTTTCTTTCTTTTTATTCATCTATTTTTTTTGTTACCTTGGTATTTTTTCTTATGCCTATTATTGCCATTGTTGTAAGTTGTTATATTTCTTCTATGCCCCCAGGAGGGGCCGTCAAAGAAATAAAATCATTGTCATTGTCATTGTCATTGTCAGCTGGGCGCGCGATCCAAAAGTCCGCACCGAAGATATCCGCAGAACATACGTGCAAATGCAGCTGAGCTTATAGACCAAAAGCTTCAGTCTCTGTATTTTGGTTGTTCCGCTGAACTATATACGTTGGCTTCATGATTTTTTTTACTTTATCGCACATGACCGTTTATATGAATGAAAATGAATAATAGCTAAAATATTGAAAAATAAAACACATAATTACTTGTTTCCATATTATATCTATCCTTATATCTATCATATCTGTCTATCCACTATCTATGTTATAAATCAATCTATGGTACTACATGATATATCTATCTGTTAATTTGTCTATCTACTCTGTCTCTCTCATTCTCTATCTACCTATCTATCTGTCTATCCATCTAACATCTATCTCTCTTTTATTTCTCTCTATCCATCTGTTAATCTACTCATGTGCAATATCAACACTGCTTCGACTTCCTTCGGGAGTATATTTCCCCAGCTCTACTTTTCCCTTTTTTGTGCTCGATTCGATTCAATTACTACTTTATTTACTTGTTACCATTGTTAAATGTCTTGTATTGCATAATGGGTTTTTTTCTTCTGAAGGTTGCTTCCTATTCTCTTTCAAATTCCACCTCTTGCTTTCCCTTCTCTTTGTTATCCCAATTTCTTTCCCTTCTCTCACCTCTTTCTTCTTAATCTTTCATTCCGCTTTTTTCTTCTTTGGTGACACTTTACTTTCAAATTTCAAATTGTTTCAAATTGTTTTATTCTCTCAGTAAAACCTTTAAATAAAAAACAAATATAATACAAAGTTAAAATACATGTATTACAAATCAGTGTAAAAGACAGTCTAAAAATTGCATTATGATTCAGAATCATACTGAGGGGTGGCAGCCAAAAAGGAAAAAAATCCTTATAATTAGGCCGACCCATTATAATTAGGCCGACCCATTAATAATTAGGCCGACCCATTAATAATTAGGCCGACCCATTTTGGCCTTTTGTATTTATTTACGATACATTTCCTTTTTATCTGTATGAATTTGTATTGTATTTGATATTTATTTATAATGTTTACTTTATATTTTGTTATGATTCTATTTGTATGTAAACATTCACTAATTTCAGTCTTTGACTGCTTGTGATTGTATTTTGATAGTTTTTATTGCAATAAAATCCAATATATATATATATATATATATATATATATATATATTTTGTGTGAAAGAAATGGATGAAGAGAACAATGGTAGGCGTAGCTTAAATCAAGGTTCCCCAGAGCTATCTACCCTTTTTGGAAAAATTGGTGATGCCGAAAAAATGTCTCTGCCGGGAATCGAACCCGGGCCCCCAGCTTTGAACGCCGGTGCCTTAAACACTAGACCACAGAGACGGGTTAGTGGCTAGGGCGACCCCGATCCGATTGACCGTCAGATAGACAGATTTTCGACACCATACCAATTATAATTTCCTTTGTCGGGTGAAGGTGGGTTTTGAACAATGACAAGCCGACCCATTAATAATTAGGCCGACCCATTTTGGCCTTTTGTAATTATTTACGACACACATATATATATATATATCTCAAATTCTCTCTATCTATCCATCTGTCTGTCTTTTTCTCTCTCTCTGTTTCTCTCTATCCGTCTATCTATCTCTCGAATTCTCTCTATCCATCTGTCTGTCTGTCTCTCAAATTCTCTCTCTCTATCATCTATCCATCTGTCTGTCTTTTTCTCTCTATCCGTCTATGTATCTATCTCTCAAATTATATATCTATCTATCTATCTATCTATCTATCTATCTATCTATGTAACTACAGTATATATCTATTAATCTTCTCTGTCTCTCTCTCTCTATCTATCCATCTGTCTTTCTCTAGTTCTCTCTCTCTCTATCAATCTATCTATCTATCTATTTATCTAGCTATCTATGTAACTACAGTTTCTATTTATCTGTTAATTTATCTATCTTCTCTGTCTCTCTCATTCTTTATCTATCTATCTAACATCTATATATCTCTCAGATTCTCTATCTCTCTCTCTCTCTCTCTCTCTTTCTCTCTCTATCTATCCATCTGTCTGTCTTTTTTTCTCTCTCTCTATTTCTCTTTATCCGTCCATATATCTATCTATCTATCTATCTATCTATCTATCTATCTATCTATCTATCTATCTATCTATCTATCTATCTATAACATCTCTCCATCTCTCAAGTTCTCTTCCCCCATCTATCTATCTATCTATCTATCTATCTATCTATCTATCTATCTATCTATCTATCTATCTATCTATCTATCCATCTCTCTGTCTTTCTCCCTCTCTCTCTACTTCTATCTATCTATTTATCTATCTATATATCTATCTATCTATCTATCTATCTATCTATCTATCTATCTATCTATCTATCTATCTATCTATCTATCTATCTATGTCTCTATCTATTTATCAGTCTTCTATATCTATCTTTCGGCATCTAAGTGTATCAATCCATCAAACTTCAATTTTCTTTCTATTATATGTATCTGTTTATTTTTATTTTGTCTGTCATTCTATTCATTTAGTTGATAATTTATATTTAGAAAAAAAAAACTTTTTCATAACTTTTCATAAAAAAAACGTGACTGCAAAAGCATGTTCGGATTTTACTCATATGACTGCTCTCTGTACATGAAGTGCCGAGGAACTCTATGCTCTGATCAGTAACTGTGCAGATTGCATCCGGTGGTGTGGGGCTCGCCTGTGTCGCACGCTGCAACCAGCGACGTGTGTAGACTCTTCACTAGTCGCTTTGTGGCTATTTTTGCGGAAAATGCCTTCGCCAGGGTGTAAAACGGAAACGCGCGTACCGCGCACGGGAAGTACGTGCCTCCATCTACATCCGCGCACAATCTACATCCGTGTATAATGTGTGTTTTCCATGGAAGCCAATATATGATAATGAAAATCTTTTCCATTCACCATAGATGTATTGGACAATAAGACTTCGTGACTACATTTCGTTGTGTAGTTTTTGTCAGCACTGCATGGTGAGTCTATATAGTGGCAACTTCTTCATAGCTCGTGGACACAAAATAATAATTCGATCAATATTTAAGGTGAGTGATATTAAACAGGAATAATTGCGGGATGTGAAAATGGATATAAGGGGTGGGGGGGGGGGGGGTATAGGCCTATATTTGACATTTGGGAACACCAGACGGGGAGGGGGGGGGGCACTGTCATTGCGACTGTAAGGACCGCCTGAACAAATAATCTTGCTCCGAAGTCAGAGTACCACGTTTTCTCCACTGAATAATGCCTCCCGAATATTTTTTATAATAGTGAAATGTCTAGGCATATCTTTCCCCCTTCCCAATTGGTGCTTTTGAAAAGAGTAGGTTAAGGTTATCTCCTTTTCCTGATTTTGTTCAACTGTGACACCCTTATCACTGCATGCCATAAGTTAGTCTGCTGGGCAAATCCTTCGCTCGAGTTAAGGGTCTGAATGTGCAGCCTACTCATGCCTTGTGTACTGAAGGCGAACAGCAAGTTTTGTATGTGCTAGTCTTTGCGTGGAGGCACACTTGTTGATCAAAGTTCCAATGAGGGTCTGTGCCTGCAAACTAGCCGTAAGTTACCGTTATACATGTCCCTTTTTGTGTGCGTTTGTAAATGAGCATGGTGTCCCGTCCACTTTGTAAACGCAGTAGCTGCAATTTTTCGTACCGAGTCCATGTATTCTTTCCCGGGGGGGGGGGGGACTTCCATTGACCATGGATACCATGCGTGACCATGGGGTCTCGAAAAGCACCCTAAACACGTATTTTCCATATTCTGAAAATGTACCCCCCCCCCCCGGTGTACCCCTTAACAAGTATTGGCGTGTGAAACCCTACCCTTAACAATTAAGTATTGGAAACTAACCCTACCCTTAACAAGTATTGGAAACTAAACAATATTGGCAAGTATTCCCTGAATTGAACCCCTAAACAAGTACAGCGATATTTCAATGTTATGTCACGGACGACGGTCGTCGGTTTTACCTTTACCTACATCATTGGGTTAAGTACTGCCCCACCTCCCACACCTCGCGCAAATCATACTCTAGACACATAGTGTTTACTCTTTGGGCAAAAAGTACATCCTTTATAAAAATTTTAGTCTTAATTTTTTAAACCCTCGCTAATTTGACCCTAAACACGTAGCTTTCCTAGCGAAAATAGATACCCTTTTAAAATTATTTTAGCGTTTTTGACACCCTTATTACGTTACGTACGTAACGTGCCCTATCTTGAAAAAGACATCCTTTTTACGTGTTTTTTTTTTGGTCGCGCATGGGCATGGTATCTACTCGTCAATGTAAGTGGCCCACGGGATTCTTTCAAATCTTCATTTTCGCTGATTTGAAAGTTAAGTTTATATTTTAAGATTTACCAAAAGTATTCCCAAGTTTGAAGATGCCCCGTTATCCGTTCAGCATATTGAAACTTTCATTTTGCGGCTCGATCGAGCTCACGTTATTTTATTGAGACATGCATCTGGGATACTCCCACAGAGATAGTCCTTGAAAATATCCCTAATAGGAGCTATATGTACAGCTAATCCTGATCATCTCTCCAAAAGGATGTAGACATGACAAGATCCGAGATCTCGTCATCTGATCATCTCTCCAAATTCCAAACGGATGTAGACATGACGAGATCTCGGATCATGACGAGATCCGATATCTCGTAATCTGATCATCTCTCCAAGAGTATGTCATGTAGACACGACGAGATGATTATCTGAACATAATATGTGTGGCACTTTTAAGCTTCGAGTTATGAATTAATGTCCCGTATTTAGGTATTCAGTTGAGCAGCTGTTTGAGGAAAAGGCGGATTTTCATAATCAAGAATTACATGTAAACTTGTGACATCTATTTATCAGATAATAAGAAACGTAGTCAAATCATCATCACAATAAAAAAAAACCTGATGGAATTTATAAATGGCCCTATATGCACGCGCAGTGATTTCATAAGATAATTCGCGGGAGGGCACGGTGATGGGCGGGCGGGACGAGACGACCATCTCCCATAGATTGTTGTACAACTTCTAGCGGAGGGGGGGGGGGGTGAGTGAGGGCACGTCTCCCCATTTACTTCCTCCCCCTCCCTCTCGATCGCCGATCATTTATATAAAATTGCTCTTTATCAACGATAACATTCATATTCGGTCTTTGTTTATGATTTTATTTTGCTAATTGTTCCCGCATGCTATTTTTCTCTCTTATTCACATTTCCAGGTATAAAGCCAGAGCACTGTAGAGGTGGTCAACGGAAGGGACAGACTGTGCGTTTATTTTACACCAAGTATATTCTGAAAGAATATGGCCGCAACTAGTACGAGCCAATGTTTGTCGCAAACGCAAACAACAGTGAACACAAATCAGCAAGATGTGTCATGTTTTAAACGTGCATTTCCCTGCGCGATATATCTGGGGATGATTGCTTTCATGATCATGTTTGCTGGGGCAGTCAACGCAGGAATAGGATCGACGGCTGGAAGTGGTCTATCAGGCGACATCTTTACCGGGTTTCGACAGTCGGCGAGAAGGCAGATGCATGCAGGTATAGCACTACTGGTTATTGGAGTCATCCTTATGATGCTTAGCATCTATTGGTGTCGCTACGCCAAACGGTCCTTGTCAAATGTGCCAGTCACGTCTTTTTCTGGAACAGCAACAACAACAGTAATCGCCCCAAACACCGCAGGTGTAGGGGTAGTGCAACCACCCGCTCTCCAGGGAGGAGGAAATCAACAGGTCTACGTATATCAACCTCACCAGCAAGCGGGGACTTTTCAACCGGTTCAAGGCGGTCCGATCCATTACGCACCAGCTCAACCGGGTATCGGTCAGTACCCACCAACTCAATACGGCATCGGTCAACCACAACCGGTTCAAGGCGGTCCGATCCATTACGCACCAGCTCAACCGGGTATCGGTCAGTACCCACCAACTCAATCCGGTATCGGCCAGTACCCACCGGCTCAATCCGGTGTCCACCAGTATCCTCCAGCTCAACAAACATCACAACCATCGGACCCTGCGGAAGAACTACCCGATCATCCACCGCCAACATATAACGAGTTGACGAACCCTGTCAACGACACCATTAAGTCATATGGGAACGTCTAACGATGGAATGTGATTTAGTTTCTATTCAAAACTATTTATACCACCATGTTTCCATTATTGCAAGCGTCCATGTGTCTTTATTGTCGCAAAAAATTGTTGGAGTCAATTGTAAATGTGTGAATCTGCATCTGATTATAACTAAAACAGTTAACCATAATCACTCATGAGACTGTACTTCAAGAGGCTGTACTATTGGCATCAATCTCTCTTTGCTTGGATTTCTAATTTCATCTCAGATTTTTTACTTTGTAAAGTATTGATCTCATGCAGGGTTGTAATAAAAAATGTTTTTATAAAAAAAAAAAAATAATAAAACGTTTTTTATTGTTTTAAAACGTTTTAAATCGTTTTAAAACGTTTTTTTTCAACGAAAGATGCAATTGTCTGTAAATCAATGAAACTATACACTACTGACACTAAATACAGTATGATTTAAGCTCTTGATGTTTTAAATAAGAGATGACCACTATTTTGTTAATGAATTTCCAACAGAAAAGTTCATATTTCCCCCAAAATTACTAAATCATAGAAATTGAATGCCTACAAAAAAAGAACACTTAGTAAGTTGACACTTTATTCCTAATACATGCATACATGTAGTCCCAAGGTATATTGAGTCTTGTCAATCGGGGGGGGGGGGGGGGGGGGAGGAGAATAATTCACACAATGGAAGAAATTGACGTACATGGGGTTTCAAAGCTTAATTTCATTACCGGTAAATCAATATGCTTTATTTCATTCGAATCAATTATACCAATTTTAGTGCATGGAATACAAACTCAATTCAAATCTATGAATAAAGCCCTTGAACTACTTATCTTTTTAATTCAGGAATTTTGATCAAATGTAAAAGTATTAAAAAAAATCAGTAGGCCTATAGAATGTTTTTTTTAACCCTAATGAGATGTACGGGGCTGATTCAGCCCCCTTCGTATTTTTTTACGATAAATCCACTGCGCAAATTTGTTTTATTGCGTCACTAACAGACTTTCCTTTTTTTAGTCTAACGCAACTTATGAGACCAAAATCGCGACCCCCTGGTATGCGGTTCCGAAATCACGCAACATTTTGTAAGTGCATGCAGACCCAAAATTGCTCAAAAACGTCAATTCGTGTACAAATCCAATGCAAATACTGTTTTTAGCCAAAACTCATAAATGTGTCATTATTTTTCCTTTTACCGAATAAAACAATTAATTTCACCTTGTTTATGGTCAAAATATATTCCCTATTTCCTAATTTTAGTTTATGCCATGGGTAATGCACGTGCCAATTTTCATTGTGATCCCGCGATCGAATGGCCCAGATCATAAGGGGAAGGGGCCTTCAGTCTTCTTAGGAAATGAAAAAGCCCAGTCTATTTAGGTTACCGGTAATGTTTTTTTTTTACTTTTTTATAATTCCTATGTATAGATTTTTAAAACTTTTTTTATTACTAATAGAAATTTTGGCAATAATTTTCCAATCATTAACAATAAGTACAAATAATGATACAGATACCAATTTTGGCAAGAACTCACATTGGGTTTTTTACATGAAATCACGTTTTTGAGCAATTCGGGATCTGATAATATGCACTTGTGGTGTATATCATAACTGCACACCCATGCATGCATCCCAAAAATATTTTAGAACAATATGTCGTGGCCCTGTCGTGTTTATGGATTTATCATAGAAAGTTTTAGGGGGCCATTAAGGTCCCCTGGAATTGTTAGGGTTAAGGTTTGCTAGCTGATTATCTTACACTGTTTAAAGTACTTTTCTTCATCTTTACAAAGCACAAAGTTTTACCGCTTTTGTGTGTACGGTGTACCTCAAGAGTATGATGTCAGGTTTACAGTCTATTTGTAAAATATTATTGTGCTTGTGCAACACTTCCATTTTATTAAAGTACTTCTTTAACATGTATTTGAGCTCATTTAAAAATAGTGTTTCTTTCCCTGTCCAAAAAGTGAGCACAACACTCAGATATTTGTTAAAATGATAATATTTTTAATGTGGATTGGATCATTGATGTGCACAATTGAACAGGGAGAAGAGGAACAAGACAAAGCAATGGAGAAAGAAAGAATAAAGGGGGAAAGAGAAAGAGGAGAAAAGGAGTGGTGTTGAAAAAGAGTTTTAGTTGGAAGGAAATAATACGCCACTTAATAAAAAACGGTATAAAAAAAACAACATTCATCTAAAATCACATCCATGCAAATTTATAACACACAAGTCTATGCGGTTTTTTAAAACACGTTTTATGTAAAAAAAATCGGGTGTTTTAAAACGCGTTTTAAAACATGTTTTAAAACACACCGTTTAAAACGCGCCAACCCTTATCTCATGTGCTGGCCATGTTGCTTGTTGCCGTTGATTGTTAAGAAAGCATGAATGTTTGTAAGTATAAAACCAGATGACATGTCTGAGAGACCTGGTATTCAGCATTAATACCCCCATCTTACTAGGAAGGCGATCGTGGCGACCATGGCGATCTGTGTAAATCCCGCAAATCGTAGCAGAATCTTCCTCGAATTCTATTTTTAGCCTGCGAGACGATTGCACTGCAACTTCTATGCGACCGACCTGCGCTGAAGGCGATGGTAATACGCTGAATGTACGACGATGCCACTTTCTTGCGACGATTCGAGGCAGATGTTTGTTTTGTAGTGATCTTTATTATTCATTCAAATAAATTTCATACATACATAATCAAGAAAATATAGAACAAAATGATAATTGCAGCAGTGCAATACACAAATTAAATAACAGTGTAATAAACATAGCAGGCAAATTGTATCAGAAAAGAGACATAATCCGAACTCATGCAAAAATAACATTTCAACAACTTATGTATGCAGCTATAAAGCAAATAATAAAACAAAGACGTAACAACTACGCAAATTTAAAGAATGAATGTATATGAGAATTCTCCCGTCCCATGAGCCCCCCCCTATCAGACCCCAAAGCTGAACAAACTAACACACCAACAACAAGAAACGGGAGAAAAAGACAGAAAAAAAAACACCATACACATAACGGAGAGAGAAAAAAAAAAAAAAAAAAAAAAAAAGCAAAGATGTGATGCGCTGCTTCTGCGATCAAAGCGATCGTACAACGAGGCTCATACGTTAATTAGGACCTCGGTACGGTGGTGCTACGAATGAAGCGATTATGTTACGTTCATGATGGGCTCTTGAAACGATTTCAAGCAATCGGCATACTAATCGCGGCACATGACACATTTTTCAGTCGATTGCCAATCTCCGACCAACATGGATGTCCAGAATTAGGTTGGACTTCTTGGCATTCTAAAAGAACATCAGTTAAAAGTTGAATGCGAGGACAGGAGAAGGAGGAGGCCAAAAAGATACAGGGTCCGATCCTGGCTGTCATCTAAGTCATAATATACAATATTTCTAAAATTTCATTCAAAAGATGTCGATGAGCCTAATAGTTAATATGAGGGATGCATCTAGATTTTCATAAAAGAGCATACAAATCTTTGATATTCTATTTATTTTTTTCCACAAAGTTTGTCACTCAAAAATATTTGGTAAATTCCTTTCAAATTTGCTGACAAGAAGTAGTCTACTAATGTGAGAGCACGCATAAAAAGGGAGGGGGAGGGGGGCACAATGCCAGAATCTCCCTAAAGATTGCCTTTCCCAATCAATACATTAGTGATCGAATTATTAACAAAATTTGATGTTGTCTACTGTCACTGTGGTTAGAATTCAATTTATTTTCAAAACATAATCAATTTATTTATTTCTGCAGAGGTAACCCATTTCGTCATCAAGACATGTGAGCGTCTTTTTTCTCTTTCCAGCTGGCTCAGCAGTAAGAATTTCATCCTCCTCCTGTACCCCCTCCTCTTCCTCCTCTACCTCCTCCTCCTCTACCACCACCATAACCCCTTGATCTTCCTCTTCGACCGCCGGCCTAAGAGGGGTAGCTTGGGCAGCTTTCCCTTTTCTGGTCCTTTTTCTGGGAGGTATGTTTGAAAACGCCGTGGTATCGCCTCGTAATCTGTTGCAAATATGATAATCCGCCACCATCGGCACGGCGTTTTATAGTAGCGCGGACGGTTGTTGCGCAATCGCTGCCCAGTCATCAGCGGCGCAGCAAAAGCGCAACGCGAACGCCTGTAGCGGGCTGAGAACGTGTGCCACATGCCACCCAAAGAAGGATGCGTCGTGGTGGAAGCTGTGTGAAGCGTGTCGAGCGCAAGGCAGTCGCCTTGTAAACGGAAGCAGCGTAGCAGAATTGTCTTGGGAACGGACCTGAAAACCACGGGCGATCGGTGCCGCTTTTAATGCGCTTATACTACGCTTTATGCGTTAGGGCTCCGTTACAGCTACGAATATGTCGTTTGTAATACGCTCATGACTCGATTGTGATGCGCTTTAGCACCTCCGCGATCTCGCTACGTAAGTTTTGAACATGTTCAAAATTTTGTGGCGACCATAAAGATGGTGGCGATCCTTGCCGCTTCAGAAAAGATCAAGGTACGACGGAGAAGATTGAAAAGATCAAGGCACGTTCAAGCTACGTTATACCACGCTTTGTCGATTTTTTACGATCGCAGTGGAATCGCCATCTAGTGAGATGGGGGTATGCATTTATACATAAGGGCACTCGCGCACCAACTGGAAATCGAACCCACAGGTCACCGGAATCTGAACCCCGTTATATTGACTGAGTATGGATAATACAATCATCATTAAATTTTTCTATTCTTCAATTGTATAATAAATAACGAAAATATAAATTTGATGTAATAATCTCAAATTTCGTCGCCAACATTATGGTGTTCTATTTATTTTATTTCAACCAAAACAACGCAGAACAAGTTTCAGCAACGTATGTACAGTATTTATTTATTAGACTTGTGTATTCTTGGAATCTTGAGGGTTTCAGTGGAATCCTTATTTTTGTACCGGTAAGGTAACATGGACCCGGATTGTCCATGGTACGTGTAACATTCGGGTTATCTACGGCAAGTCAAGAGTTTCATTGGAAATGAAAAGAAATAGAAAACAAAACAAAGAAATTGAAAAAATATGGAACCCTCATGCAAAGGAGGACGTACTAGCTCCATAAAAAATAAACGTTAAGCAAGCTTCTCCCCCTTACAAAGGGACGGGACAATCGATTCTTATGAGCAGTTTAATTTTTGTCAAAGAAGTGGTGGCCAGTTGGCCATGTTGGCATATTTGTGGAAGCGTCGCTGTGTAGCGGTTCTGGGGGGCGTTTCATCAAAATTTTCGTCCGACAAGTTGTCAGATCTGACAACTTTCTTTGATGTTGATTGGCTGAGAAACACTGTTACTATGGTAACTGTCGGATGAAACAAGACTTGTCGGATAAAACGTCCGACAAATTCTTTCATGAAACGCTCCCCAGATTCTCTCCTTGAGAGGGTCGTGAGTGCGAATCCCGCCGCGGCATACAGCGACCTCTGACAAGGCGTCAATCCTCACCATTCCACTCTCCACCCAGATGTAAAATGGTTACCCGGTAGCGAAAGCCTATGTTGTATGCCTTGCAATTGAGTCTTGGAACTCTTGTTGGAATGCTCCTCAGGGAGTGGAGAAAGTGCACACATCGTGTGCCAGGATCCGATGACCGGGATAATACTAATTGCAATGCAACGCGCTTAGAAACAAGGTGTAATAAGCGCTATATGAATGTAACTGTTGTTACCATAGGCAATATTTTGTTTTTTCCGCTTTGTCAACGTTATGATGCTAACTGCGATTTCAATCCTACTCCTGACAGGTATTTCATAAAGCTGATCGAGAGTTACGAATGACTTAACGCACGACAGGTGACCGTTTTATGCTCCATGATATGTGACCTACATCACGTACCACCCCAAAACCACCAATAATTCGCCAGGTACGGTTCTCTGTAATTAGCCAAAATAGTAAATTAGTCTCCAAAAACAAAACAAAAATACTTTATCTGAAAGAGCACTTCTTCTTTTTCATACTGTGAAAATTTGAAGTCGTGAAGTTGAATAAAAGAAAAGATACAAGAGTTTCTTGGACACTACTTTTTCGGACTGCTTGGAAGTTTCACTGAGATTACACAGTATGCACATCTCATGCTTCATGCAGTGAACCCCAAACTTCAAACCTTGTTTTTCTCCTTATTTTTTAAGCTCTTACTGAATTTCCTCTGCATTCAATCAAGTACTCATCCGGTATATTACGTTACAGTACTTTTGATAACAAATTTCTCGATCAGCATTCAAGGTTTTATAATGTGACAAACTTAACAGTTTATTTTCAAGGTTTGTGTAAAGCCGTCTTGCCATATTTATGTCTGGTAGATTTAGATCGCTGCTTCCGACGGTTTTTGGTTTTTATTGTTTAAACAAGAAACAAACCAGTTAAACAAAAATTTGGTATTTGTCCTTGCATCATTTATTTCACTATCTGAATAAATAAAAATGAAACTCGTTATAGTGGAATAATTAAACATCCTTCGTTTTTTTGGTTTGGTTGGTTTGTTTCATATTTTCCTTTCTGTGACAGAGAACATATTTATATTTGAAGATTTGATACTAAAAAAAAATATATATAAGTATCATGCACGATGGGCCTATTAAACTGTATCGCCCTTTGTGTTTTCATTTTCATTCTTATTAAATGTAAACATGCATATTAATGTCGATCAGCATTGTGTTTCATTGACACTGAATGGAGTTTCTATTTCATTCTTTTTTTATTGATTAATTCATTAATTGATTAATCGAAGTATTTAGAAATTATCGAAAGAACGAAGTACTGATGAACTGAACACTTAAAATGTTGGGCAACATACTGTCCACTGTGTTGGGTAATGTATGTTGGTAAGAAATATGAAGAGCTCACTTGCAATAGGGGTTAGGTCCATTTTTCATCAAACTTGATTTTTATGTCTTATTGTATAGATTTTTAGTAGCTCTATAAGATGATACCAAAGAAATTCCTATTAAAAAGTGAACTAAAATGGCAAAGAAAAATCACTTTTTTCAAAAGGGGTTAGGTCCATTACAGTTACGTTGCAAAAGGGGTTAGGTCCACACATAATTTTTTTGGAAAAGAATATCATAAAAAATATGAAGACAGGTAGATTTCTCTTATACCCAATTTTATGTTCTCATGGTAGGGCATCATGAGGGGTTAGGTCCACTCCTAGAAAATCATTTTTTTAATTCTCCCATATTGCAATATTCTTATGCGAGACTGAATTTTCATTTTCATAGAAAAAAATCGAAGACAGGTAGATTTCATCTATACCCAATTTTATGTTCACATGATAGGGTAGTACATCATGACAATATAGTTTCTCATAAGAATATTGCAATAAGTGAGAATAAAAAACATGGTTTTTCTCGGAATGGTCCAAATTGGACCTAACCCCTTTTGCAACTAAACTCTTCATATATATATATTCTGGGCAATTATTATCTAATTGAGCAAATTTATTGCCCAATTATTAGTTTTTATTACCCAATTTGAGCAGATTTTAACATATAGTTTGTGGACAGTATGTTGCCCAGGGTTGGTTAAAAGTTGGTTAATTTTTTGCCCAACTATTAGAGGGTGAACTAAACGAAGCCTTGATGAAATTATCGTGATCATGATTATCCCGATCGCAATTGTGATCATAATGATCATGGCATAATAATGATGATTACCATGTTGGTGATATTTATGAAGATGATGATTGCGATGACTATGATGATAATTACCATTATGATGAAGATGACAATGATCATGATAATGATGGTGATAATGATGATAGTCATAATGGTGATGGTGATGATAGTGATGATGGTGATGATGGTGATGATTATGGTGGTGGAGGTAGTGGTAGTTGTGATGATGACTAATATGACGAAATAACGATAATGAAAGTAATGGTAATAAAAAAAAATCAATTATCCTAAAACCATTTCTTTCATCAATGTCACCATCATCATCATCAAGATAGATGTATGCATGTACACATTTTATTTCATAATCATTGGTGATGGCCATCATTACCGTTACCATCGAAATCATTGTGATGATCATGACGTTCCTGATAATATATATGATAATCTTGATGAAAACAGCGCTTTGATGATCTAAATAATGCTCATGGAAAACAAGAATGCATGAAATAGACCTAAATTACAAATCTTTAACAGTTGTCATTTTTTATCTTGATCATTTTTTTAAGATGAAAATAAAGACGAATGTTATATGAGACTATACAACCTCAACTGCGTGTGATGAAACAAAAATGGTAATTCAAATTCTGAATCCATTATAAAGACATCATAACATACCTGAGGGTTAAATGAGACATCATATCACGTGAAATCATGTCCATGATAAACTTCATAGAAGGCATGCAATTGAAGGAAATTGACTATTGGCGGATTTTGAGATAAACTGCCTACAAAATTTGAGGATTTGTAAAAAATATAAATAATAAATTAAATTTGATGAAAGTATAAGAGCTGATCTGTCAAATAACAAACAATTGGAAGATAAATAGTATTTTGACATTATTAAAAGGTGCCTACGTCAATTTATATACCAAAATTGTACTAGTTTAGGCCAATTGCCAATTCTTGTCCACACTTTTCTGAGACCTGCGCCTTGAAATAATGCATTTATGGGAGCAACCGCCCTCTTTCGGAGAGAGAGAGAGAGAGAGAGAGACAGTTATTTCCTCTTGGTGAATGATAGAAGTTACTGTCTACTTTTATAATGAGACCCTACCTGGCTACTCCCCTGGGGCCCGTTGCATAAAACTTTTTACCTGAGAAAACTCGGGTTGTTTTTACCGGAGTTTTTGCCCTGTGTTAAAGTCAATGGCAGAAATCAGACTAACCTTAGTTTTCAGTTTTTATTCGAAGGCGTAACGCATGATCATTCACCAAGCCGAAAAATGCCCCCTTTTTCGCATGGTTTCGAGTACATTTTGAGCAATTTTGACACTATTTGTAAATGAAAATGGGTACAAATTAACAGAAAATTAACCTTAAAAAACCTTCTTTTGCATTTAAATACACTTTTACAAATTCACCCCTTTTTTGCGTTTCAAATACACTTTTACATAATCACCCCCTTTTATTTACATTTCAAGAATACACACAAACACACATTATAACTTTAAAGAAGAACTTTATATTATATACACTATATTTTTAATCATGGCTGCTTGGCAGCCAACATAGCTGTCCTGTGAACTTTTGTCAGATTACAACATATGTATGGATTCGATGTTAACTGTAAAATAATGTCGAATCAAGAAATTAACCTAGGGTTAAGCCACAAATTAGAGGTAGGTTTAGACAATTCTACTCAATAATCTGGAGTTATTTCGCCATCTTTTGTAAGCAATGCAATAAAGGAGGCCTTTAGCTCGCTTAAAGAATATTTTGATTCTTCCATCGCCCAATTCAAGTCAAGGAAGAAAATGAGAAAAAAACGTTCAGCTGCTTCTATGCAGCTTCAACAACTAAAAGGGCGTCTGAGTTGTCTTTTCGATTTGAAGAGAATAAAGTACAATACGAATTTGATTCGAACCTTCAGGAGAAGTTGGAGAAGGGAGGAGTGACCTTATTAGAGGAAGGCAAGCAGGCTACTGAAGGAAGGTATCGCAGAAATTACTAAAAAGGTATATCGGAATAGCAAATAAATCTGAAGCAGGTTATTGAAATAAGGATGTAAGTTATGTTGAATAAAAAAAAGCCGACACCAGCCTTTTGAGCGCATAGGCCTATTGCTTTATTGCGTGTGAAATTTATGAACGGTTGTGCATAATAGATATGGCCTTATATTATTTTCATTATTTGAAGCTGTTCGTTTTTTGGAGGGCGGAATTACTTCCTGACTTAATTATAGGAGATTGATCAAGTGAATAATAAAGATACAGTAATCATGTTCATCTTTTAGGTTGGTCCGCAGGAGATGAATACATGAGTGACGAATTAGCAAGCGACTCCGAAGATGAAAAGAGAATTAGGCAAGCTCAGGTTCGTGCCGCCAGAAAGCGTAAAGTACAAACAAGTGTAAATTGGCCAAGAATGTTTGAAATTTCCAAGGTCCTTCTTCTGACAACTCTTTTTGTGGCTTTTGGGTCAAGAAATAGATTTTCACTTGGGAGAGTCGCCAATACAAGTGGCCCCATACCCGCCGACTATTGCTTTCCTGCTTTGGTAAACAAGCCATTGGAGGAGATGTTGCCGAGGAAGCAGGAACCAAGGTTCATCCTTCAGAGATAACAATGTCCAACAGACTTAGAGGATCCCTTGATCATGGTCAAACAGAACAAGGTAAATGTCAGTTTTGTTGTCATTACTCGATGAAGTGTGGTGCAAGAAAACAAAAGAGTAAAACGATCAAAAAGTATATTAAAGGAATTTATAATTCAAGTAAAATTCCATATTGATCATACTTAGCATGCTTAGTCTATAAATGAACTGCGACAGAGAGATGACACGGATCAGTTAAACTGGAATATATTGAATACTCCTTCGCTGTCAGCGAAATTATTTTCCCCAATTAATATTCATGGCTTTCGTCTTCGGAATAAGAGTACGCATGCCCATGGACAATTAACCTTAAACGACATTGTAATGAAAAAGAAAGTCTAATTGTTTGCTGCAACTAGATCTACTGTCTTTTACCTTTAACCAGTTCTAGGTTAACCATGGCATTATTCGGCTGCATGCATTAGACAGGTCCAGATTTGAGATAAAATTTAATGCCCTAGCCTAGGCAAGCCATAGCCTAGGCTAGCCTATCACTTTGTCTTGTTATTCTAATTATAATGGCAATCTGATAAGTGTTTAAGAATGGAATCTAGTTATAAGTCTAAGCCTAGCTGGGCTAAGGTCGACAAGGCCCCCAAGGCCCGCTAGAAGGGTACCGGCAATTCATGGTATGACAACAACGAGAACGACCACAATTTTGTCCACGCGCATGCGTACTCTTATTCCGAAGACGAAAGTCATGAATATGCATATTGGGGTCAGGAACTACTGTGGGAAAAATAATTTGGCTACCGCGGCAGGGTATAAGGAAGATTTTTATCTGAGAAATTTTGAGTATGAACAAGGAAGTTCAGAACCTTTTATTAAAGGTAGATTGAATGTATCTTTACAAATCTGGAAATCAATTGATGCATCTCAATTTGTCATTGAACACGGTGACAAGCTACTTTTTTTACAGACACCCCTTCAAGCAAAAATGAAAAATAAGAAGTCAGCATTAACATATAATGAAATAATTCAAGTATCATTGACCAACAATTTCAACATGAGAATTGATATACTACAAATGTGTTTCGAAAACAATCCCTATGTACATTAAGAAACAAATGCAATGACTTTAACTTAAACTCTTGTATGACTATGATCTTAATAAAATCTGGATTCATTACTAAATTTGTGCCTTAATTTGGCACAAATTGATTAAAAGTAAATGATTACTCCTGCTTACTCAAGCGTAGACATACATGTATATTACAATGAAGACACTCTGTACAGGATATAATTCGTAAATTATACAAATAGTATGAAGTATCATTAAAATTCTATTAGTCGAAGAGGATATCATTTCCCAGGTGTTAGGCAATGAAATTCACACAAAGAAATTCAAAGCAATCAGTATTCTACACAGGACCAGTTGTCTAGAAAAGGCCCTAAGCAAATGAATAATATATCATAGAGCTATAATAGCTCCATGCATAAATCTACCAAATATTTATTGGATGCTCAAATTAGTAGTCCAGAACAGAGCTGTAATGTATGTACATGAAATCATTGACAGGAAAAGCTTCCTGAAAGATTTATGAACATTTTGATGATATGATTTAGATAAGATGAAAATTCATGTTTCTGAAAACTGTTCAATTAATTAATTTTATCATTACAATTGATATTTATTGATAAAAGTTGTATTGCTGTCAAACACGATTAACATTGAGACAATGAGCTCAACTAGGATTTGTAGGCAGTAGGGTGCCTTTAATAATTCAATAATGCTTGACAAAGTTGGGGATTTGGTTAACAGCACAGCTTGCGAAATACAATGGAGTTGATTCTTTTCATCAAACATACGCACGAATTGGTTTATTACATTGGTATTCATTTTGTTTGCATGTTCTAGGGCACGGGTGCCGTGCAAGAAATCAAATCCTAAACTTTTATAAATGTTATAGTCTAGACAGAAATGGGGATTCCCGTGCACCATCATGATAATGTGTTTTTTTTAACCAACATTTTTGTATTGACTGAAGTGTCAAGTTAATGAATTTTGATGTTCCCTTTGCAAAATTGTGTCCCACGGGGTTCAAAATTGGCAATTTTGTCTGCCATCTTTGATTTTTCATGAAAATCAATTATTTTCATATTTCTTTGCACATACAAACGGAAAATGTGAAATGAATACGCTTTACACTAAGATTTAGATAGTAGAAATCGATTGCAATCGTTTTCTGGACAGTCCGGTTAATATTTTTTTGAAAATTATGATAATTTATGCCAAAATTTGCATTAACAACAACAAATGCAAAATATCAGCATTCGACACGAAAGAAGATTATATTAACGAGAATACTGATATGCTTCATGACAGAATTTATGTTTATTTAATTTGCTTAGATAAAGGGAAAATACCTCGAAATGTAATATTCGATATTACGATAAAATGACACCAAAAAGCAACCTCCGTATCTTAGTCACGCTATCGATATCGACTACAATGCGATCGCTGGCATGCATTTCAAGAGAGTACAATAGCCTAAATCGGTCTTGCCTCGCCTTTGTTGACGCAGAAGTCCATATAATGTGCCTAGCGATAGAAAGGTGTATTACATGTATTGGTGTGAGGGCAAAAGGCGTTTTCTACATATTAAAGCAACTTTTATGTTGATGAAACCTCTTGGAAAAGTTAGAGGAGTCATCAGTCTGGATGTTGCATGCAATTACGTTCGGACACATTAAAGCATAGTCTCACAAGAGCCTGTTGAAGATTCACCACCCTTATCCGTAGCTTGATTATTGAAATATCTTGCTTTTTGGAGCCCCCAATGTACCAAAATGGTGAAGAAAAACAACTTTTATATTCTGGAAATCACTTGGAGACGGAAGAGTAGGCTTTTTCTATCAGCTATACATAAAGAAGTGAGGGCACAGCAAAGCCTACCCCCTCAGGGGGCTGCCGAAGTCACCCAACGCCTTTTTCGTATTTTGCCCATTTCTTGGAAAATTCGCAATTTTTGAGCCCCATTGAGGCAAAAGGGGTTTCTCCTTTGCAGTAAACCACTTTTATTGTTTTTTAACCACTTGGAGATAAAAAGTAGATTTTCCTCCATCAGCTACATATAAAGAAGTGCTGGCACAGCAAAGCCTACTTCCGCAAGGGGCTAGCAAAACCACCCACCCTTTTTTCGGTATTTTACCTATTTATTGGAAAATCTGCCATTCTGGAGCCCCAATTGAGTCATAATTCGTTTCTGCTATGTGATAAAGTCACTTTTATTACTTTGAAACCACTTGGAAACAAAAGGGTCGTATTTCCTCTATCTGCTATACATATAACAAAGTGCTGGCTTCGAGCCTACCCCCTCAGGGGGCTGCCAGAGTCACTTCTCTTTTTCGTATTTTGCCCTTCTCTTGGAAAATTCGCCCATTTTGGAGCCCCATTGAGAGAACAGCGTTTCTGCTTCGTCACTTTTATTGTTTTGTAAGCACTTGGAGACGAAAAAGTAAGATCTGGGGCCCGTTTCATAAAACATTTGCCGCAGCGGCAACTCCCATTTTCTGCGGCAAATCTGTGTTTCTGCGGCAAATCTCAAAACAGCGTCAAGTTTCCGTTTCATAAAACTTTGCCGCAGATACTTTCTGCGGCAAATGACAATTTCAGCGGCAATATTTGACGCAGCTCAAGGAGCTGCGTCAAATGACAATTTCTGTGGCAAATTTGACGCAGCTATTTGAGCTGTGTCAAATATTGCCGCAGAAACAGCTTTTTCATCAAAATACCAACAATTTTGAGGGCCTAAGAGCCATATTGGTCAATTTTTTTGTGATTTTGATTTGATAAATTGCTTTTTGTCATTCTAAATAGAAAATACATGTATTTTTACTCATTGACAAATAAAAAGTAGATATTTATTGAATCACCATTCATTCTTTTTAAAGTCAATTTTTTCTATAAATAGATTCATAGGGAACATACATTGTGTTCCTGCAAATTTACACTTTCAAAAAAGCTTTTCTTTATCCTGTAAAAGAATGAACAAATGATGTCTCATTTTGTAAAAGATGTTTCCTCATTGGCTTTTGAGTTTCAATAAAATTCATTTCATAAGTGCTGTTGTTGCTGCTGCTGTTGGTTTTTGCTGATGTGTTTGTTGAAACTCTTGCTGAAGTTGTGGTTGCTGTTCCCGGAGTGGTTGTTGGACATCTTGATATTGTTGAGGTTGCCGGTGTGGTTTTTGCACCTCCTGCAGAAATTGTTTACGCTGCTGTTGTTGTTGCTGTTGGTCAATGCTGTCGTTACATCTCCTGTGTGGTTGATGCTGTTTTTGCTCCTGCTGCTGTTCATGTGATTGAAGTACCTGAAATAGAAATTAATTTATAATGCATATAAGCAAGATACCAAAGTTATTCCTAATTTCATTTTCATTGTTAACCCTTAATAGACTGGGGGGGGGTGGAGGCATTTTTTGATACTTTGCAAGATTTATCAAAATGGACAAGATCCTCAGGCACCCCTTGGGATGATCTACCAGAATAGCCTCACCTAGTAAGGTGTATTTTGTACTCATTACATTCAGTTGATTTTGCATGAACTCAATTCATCAAATGAATGTTAAGGGTCTACCAGTAAAAAATTCTGTGAGCTTCTTCGGGTAATCTTTCTGAGTCATTTTACTCCTTTACTGACAAATTAATAATTAAAAACAAGATGAAGTGAATTTGACAGTAATTTGACATCTTAGATGGTAGTGGTGGGGGTCAATAATTATAGAAATGCAGAATATTCATGTACCAATTTGGCAAGAGAAAGCAAGTCACGCCAATAATTTATTAATATTAATAATCTACCAATGATTGATATTGGTTTGTTATTTTTGCAGCTGAAAAAAAAAGAATTCATCAACACCTCAAACTTAGAGTTTAATTCTAAAATTTGGACTGGATTCTTGGCAAAGAGCAATTCAAGAAGACAAAAATCATTCAAATTGTTATGATGTGACTTACTTTCTATGCCTAAGTGAATCAGAATTATAAATATGTTTAACTTACGGGTTAAATCACATTTCTAGGCTCTTTGTCTGGCTCTCCAAACCCTTCAGTCCTTGAATTTGGCATGGCTTTCTGATACTATCTTGTGTCTTTCTGGAAATGCGGACAAAGCCTCACCTGAAGGAATAAATTAAATTGAAATTTTCAAAAAATGTTTGGCACTGTAATTTTTTTTCTCACATGTATACATTGCATGAATATCAAAAGGAAATAAAAGGAAACATGGTTTGACTTCTAGCTTTTATCATGGGGGGGGGGGGTAAAGTGGTCAAGATGGGTTAATAAACAAAAATGCAAACATGCAACAGTAAATAATATCAAAGGTATCTCTGGTTGAGAAATGTTACTTCATATGCTATGCAATTATTCCTCATAGTTTATCTTGCACACACATGTACACGTAGTGAGGATGGGTGAGGGAGAGAGAGAGAGAGAGCATTGTCATCATACATGCAAAAAGTATTAAATCCATCACTGGCAAATAGATGGGGGCCGTGCCCCCCCCCCTCCAATGTTTCATGACCAAGAAAAAAAGAACGGGAAAGGGTTAAATAGTATACCATTTTCTGAATATTACGTCAAAATCTTTCCAAAAATTCAATTTCTGTATTTAAAATTCCAACAATATTTAGCTCCCTTAAAATATTTGGCTCATTATGCCACTGAAATCCATTGTAAGAATTTTATGGATGCTTAATGTAAAATTAATCTAACCCTTATAAGACTGTCAGGGTATTTTGGAGGCAGGAAAGATGGGCGGAAGGGGGGTGGGGGCCCTCAAGATCTTGACCGTTAATTGCGCACTTGTGACAAAATGCAACATGCCTGTCACAGATGAAAAAAATGTAAATTTGAGTGTTCTAAAATTATTTAAATTTATTTCTTATTAACAAATTTTACTAATTCATGCATGAAATCAGAATTTGGCTGGAAATCTATAAACAAAGCCCTTGAGGTGTCATTTTTTTCAGACATATAAAAATTAATTGATATCAAATCCCTTTCATCTGTAGATTTGGGGTTTTTTTTTACTTTTTTTATATTGTTGACAAAATTTTGTGATCATAAGCAACATGAAATTAATTGATTTCAGTCAGTAAAAATAAATTTTAACCGGTATGATACAATTATGAATTTTGGCTAGAAATAGAATTTGCATTGGATTTGTTCATGAAATCACATTTTTAAGCAATTCTGACATGTACTTACATAACGTTGCATAATTTCACAACCGGGTACCCCGGTGTCACAAATTTGTCTGAAAACTCATGAAACTTGAAAAAAAAGTCATAAGACGCAACACCACGTTTCACATTGTGGATTTATCGTGAAAAAAATCCTGCCCCCCCCCCACCGCTTTTTAGGGTTAAATCAGACTGCACATCATGATGGGTTTTACTGATATTCATTCTGCAACCCATATTTCAAAGACTATCCATCATTTTGTAATCATATATCTGACATTGATTTTTACCTGTGGCTGCATGTTAGTCTCTGTATTTCTACAACTGTGGCCAAATATTGTGCTACAAGTACACGTTCATCAGATTGGCCCCAGGCACTTTTCTTATTGTAGGAGACCAGCAAGCCCTGACTTTGAAGTTGCGGGTCTATCCTTCTCCAGCTGCAATAGCTGGTCAGTTGAGGACTTGGAGGCTTTGTGTCAGGAATGATCTTGGTAGTGGCGGTGGCAATGGCGATGGCAGAAGCAGACTTGGTGGTGGTGGTGGCATTCGCAGAACTGATGGTGGTGGCAGAAGTGGTGGACCATCATTGGTGGTGGTGACTGCAATTGCAGCGTTGGTGATGGTGGTATACGCCTCATCACAACAAACATTTGCTCTTGCTGCCACGCAGCTGGTCTCCGTCTATTATGTTTTAAGGAGAATAAACATAAAAACATTTGATTATAAACACATCAACTTCAGAGAACCAGTATATTGATTATAAAACTCGTAGATATAGCAGTCAAAGCGTAAATGAACTCGCACAGAAGAGTACATGTACCTTCATCTAATATAATTTTAGACCACCTTGAGGATGTTATGCTCAGAGCAAAGTTTTTATTTGACAACGGTCAGAGATGAACATGGATTTAAATGTCAGAATACAACTCTTATCATTGGTTGATCAATCGGACTGTAAAATACCCCCTACAGATTACGTTGACCAATTATTTCTTAACATATATGTCTTTGTTATCAAATATGGATAGTTGGAGCAATATTTATTTGATTGTTCTTTGGTTTTTATTCAATCATGTCCGTATCGGTGCGGAATACGTGCATGCACATGTACATTCACAGTGTGTGTCAATTATATAAATGTGCATCGTAACATTCAACAATCTTCATCCATATAATTGGGTTAAGTGCATAATTCATTTTTTTTCCCTTTAATTTGGGTGCAGCTATGGCGACCACGACTCTACCCCATTTGTCTGCCAACTATTACACGGACGAATCCTGGGCTGCGGCCCGCACAGCCGGCTGCAGTTGCCTGGGTTGGTCAAAATCTAACACAAAATCAGATTTTGTATAGAGTCTAACTTAGAACTAAGTTAAATCCTCTAAAAAAGTCCAAAATTTTTGCTCACTCACAGGCACAGCTTAAAAAAAAAACAATTTTGCCTTTTTAAAATGTCTGGCCACCAAACTTTTGAGACTCGCAAGCCACCCCCCCCCCCTCCCTAGAAACAAAAAATCCCTCACAGTTACAGAGAACAATATTGTTTTTTGTCACCCCCCCCCCCCTAAGAAAAAAAAACATGCCCAAGCCAAGGCAAGGTCAAACATGAGCATGAACACCTATCGACAGACGCGACACCCATTCCAAATCCAATGCTTCTCAAGACTCGACTGTATTTTTGTCACCCACAACAACCCAAGCCACAAAAAAATCAAGGCACGCTCTCACACAACTGTTCACATATCACACTGACTTAATTCGGTAATTAAAGACTAAGGTCCGAAAGTCAGAAGAAAGACAGCTGAAACTCGGAACGCCGCTCAGCAGAGTTCCACCCCATACACTCCAACGCAAGGTACTACACTGCCGTGTACTACGCCGAAGCTCCGGATGAGCGACCACTCAGCATCTCGATGATGCCTCCACGATATCCCCGGGCAAAATGCAAGTTTAACTCGTAGAAAACGATGGAAATATGACATTTACTATCAATCTCATTCTTTCGGAAGTGATTCATTTCATTACTATATCAAATGATGCAATAATTGAATGACTACGATAAATGAAAAGTACTTACATCTCCGATTCAAAATTTACATAAATTCTGTCACCAACAAAATTTTATCGCAGACGACGTGTGTGAAGAAAAAACCCGGCCCGTGATGAATGAGCTGAGCTGCATATCATATCAGGCTCGTTCGCGAACTATTTTTCAGATATTTATTATTATTTACGATAACAATTTGTCATAGCTTTTATGAAACGGATATTTGCAACTATGACAAGTTGCCATTGCAATAACAAGATTTGCCATAGATATGGGAGATGTTACAGTTGCAAGTCAAAAGTTTTATGAAACGGGCCCCTGTTCCTGGTTATAAAAAATGCTTAAACTGTCCAGTTTTCAGGTTGGAATATCGCATATTTTGAGCTCGCATTATTTGATTTGTGAGATATGTTTACTATTCATGAATCACTAAATGCACTCCTTAAAACAGGTTCTTTTTCTGGGGCCCGTTTCATAAAACATTTGCCGCAGCGGCAACTCCCATTTTCTGCGGCAAATCTGTGTTTCTGCGGCAAATCTTAAAACAGCGTCAAGTTTCCGTTTCATAAAACTTTGCCGCAGATACTTTCTGCGGCAAATGACAATTTCAGCGGCAATATTTGACGCAGCTCAAGGAGCTGCGGCAAATGACAATTTCTACGGCAATATTGCCGCAGAAACAGCTTTTTCATCAAAATACCAACAATTTTGAGGGCCTAAGAGCCATATTGGTCAATTTTTTGATGATTTTGATTTGATAAATTGCTTTTTGTCATTCTAAATAGAAAATACATGTATTTTTACTCATTGACAAATAAAAAGTAGATATTTATTGAATCATCATTCAATCTTTTTAAAGTCAAATTTATTTCAATAAATAGATACAGAGGGAACATACATTGCGTTCCTGCAAATTTACACTTTCAAAAAAGCTTTCCTTTATCCTGTAAAAGAATGAACAAATGATGTCTCATTTTGTAAAAGATGTTTCCTCATTGGCTTTTGAGTTTTAATTAAATTCATTTCATAAGTGCTGTTGTTGCTGCTGCTGTTGGTTTTTGCTGATGTGTTTGTTGAAACTCTTGCTGAAGTTGTGGTTGCTGTTAATGTTCCCGGAGTGGTTGTTGGACATCTTGATGTTGTTGAGGTTGCCGGTGTGGTTTTTGCACCTCCTGCAAAAATTGTTTATGCTGCTGTTGTTGTTGCTCCTGCTGCTGTTCATGTGATTGAAGTACCTGAAATAGAAATTAATTCATAATGCATATAAGCAAGATACCAAAGTTATTCCTAATTTCATTTTCATTGTTAACCCTTAATAGACTGGGGGGGGGGGGGGGGGTGGAGGCACCTTTCGATACTTTGCAAGATTTCTCAAAATGGACAAGATCCTCAGGCGCCCCCGGGATGATCTACCAGAATAGCCTCACCTAGTAAGGTTTATTAACAGGATTTTGTACTCCTTACATTCAGTTGATTTTGCATCAACTCAATTCATCAAATGAATGTAAAGGGTCTACCAGTAAAAAAAATTATGTGAGCTTCTTCGGGTAATCTACCTGAGTCCTATTACTCCTTTACTGACAAATTAATAATTAAAAATATGATGAAGTGAATAACTAGCATCTATGTCTTTGCAGTAATTTGACATGTTGCATCTTAGGTGGTAGTGGTGGGGGTCAATAATTATAGAAATGCAGAATATTCATGTACCACTTTGGCAAGAGAAAGCAAGTCACATTATCTACCAATGATTGATATTGGTTTGTTGTTTTTGCAGCTGTAAAAGAAATATCATATATCAATTTAACACTTGACGAAGAGCAAATCAAGAAGACAAAAATCATTCAAATTGTTATCATGTGACATACTTCCTATGCCAAAGTGAATCAGAATTATAATCAAGAGTGTTTAACTTACAGGTGATATCACATTTCTAGGCTCTTTGAATGGCTCTCCGAACCCTTCAGTCGTTGATTTTGGCATGGCTTTCTGATACTATCTTGTGTCTTTCTGGAAATGTGGACAAAGCCTCACCTGAAGGAATAAATTAAATTGAAATTTTCAAAAAATGTTTGGCACTTTTTTCTCTCACATGTATACATTGCATGTATATCAAAAGAAAATAAGAGGAAACGTCATTTGACTACTAAGTTTTTATCATGGGGGGGGGGGGGGTAAAGGGATCAAGATGGGTTAATATGATGAACAAAAATGCAAACATGCAACAATAGATAATATATAAGGAATATCTGGTTGAGAAACATCACTTCATATGCTATGCAATTGTTCCTCATAATTTATCTTGCACACACATGTACACGTAGTGAGGATGGGTGAGGGAGAGAGAGCGAGCGTTGTCATCGTACATGCAAAAAGTATTAAATCCATCACTGGTGTATAGATGAGGGGGCAATGCCTCCCCCCCCCCCAATGTTTCATGACCAAGAAAAAAAAAAGGGAATGGGAAAGGGTGAAATAGTCTATTATTTTCTGATTACGTCAAAATCTTTCTAAAAATTTGATTTCTGTATTTAAAAGTTCAACAATTTTGCTCACTCCCTTCGCTCTCTTGCATCTTGGGAGAACTTTTGTTCCATCTACCATATTTAGCCCTCTCAATATATTTGGCTCATTACGCCACTGAAATCCATTGTAAGAATTTTATATTTTAATGTAAACCTAATCTAACCCTAATAAGACTGCCAGGGTATTTTGGAGGCAGGAAAGATGGGCGGAAGGGGGGTGGGATCTTGACCGTTAATTGCGCAATTGTGAAAAAATGCAACATGCCTGTCACAGATGAAAAAATTGTATATTTGATCGTTCTAAAATTATTTAAATTTATTTGTAATTAATAAATTTTACTTATTCATGCATGAAATTAGAATTTGGCTGGAAATCTATAAACAAAGCCCTTGAAGTGTTTTTTTTTTTTGTTCAGACACATAAACGTTAAATGATATCAAATTCCATTCATCTGGTTTTTTTTTTTCTGAAGTATTTCTTTGTTGTTTTTTTTTACTTTTTTTTTATATTGTTGACAAAATTTTCTGATCATAAGCAACTTGAAAGTAATTGATTTTAATCAGTAAAAATAAAAATTACCGGTATGATACAATTATGAATTTTGGCTAGAAACAGAATTTGCATTGGATTTGTTCATGAAATCACATTTTAAAGTAATTCTGACATGTACTTACACAACGTTGCGTAATTACAGAACCGGGTACCCACGTGTCACAAATTTTGTCTGAAAACTCATGAATCTTTAAAAAAAAAGGCATATAATGACGCGGCACCATCTTTCACGTTGTGGATTTATCGCGAAAATTTTTGAGCCCCCCCCCCCCCACCGCCTTTTTACGGTTAAATCAGATTGCACATCATGATGGGTTTTACTGATATTCATTCTGCAACCCATATTTCAAAGACTATCCATCATATCTGACATTGATTTTTACCTGTGGCTGCATGTTAGTCTCTGCTTTTCTACAACTGTGGCCAAATATTCTGCAACAAGTTCATTAGATGGGCCCTTGGCATTTTTCTTATTGTAGGAGACCGGCAAGCCCTGGCTTTGAAGTTCCTTGTCTATCCTTCTCCAGCTGAAATATCTGGTCAGTTGAGGACTTGGGGGCTTTGTGTCAGGAGTGGTCTTGGTAGTGGCGGTGGCAATGGTGATGGCAGTGGCAGAAGCAGACTTGGTGGTGGTGGCATTAGTAGCACTGATGGTGGTGGCAGCAGTGGTGGTGGTGACTGCAATTGCAGCATTGTTGATGGTGGTATACGCCTCATCACGACCAACATTTGCTCCTGCTGCCATCTATTATGTTTTAAGTAGAATAAACATTAAAACATTTGATTATTAACACATCAACTTCAGAACACTAGTATATTGATAATAAAACTTGTAGATATAGCAGTCAAAGCATAAAATGAACTTCCACAGAAGAGTACATGTACCTTCTTCTAATAGAATTTCAGACCACCTTGAGGATGTTATGCTCAAAGCAAGGTTTTTATTTGACAACATTGGTCAAAGAGGAACATGGATTTAAATCTCAGAATACAACTCGTATCATTGGTTGATCAATAGTACTGTACAATACCCCATTCAGATATACGTTGACCAATTATTTCTTGTTGAAACACATATGTCTTTGTTAAAAATCTTGTAGGGTATAGAGAGCATGCTGATTCTATAGCTATCAGTGTTGTGTACCGAGGACGGCCTCGGGACCAGAATTTGCGTCCTCGGCCTCGAAGCCTGATGTCTCGACCTCGGTCGCTCTGTCTTGATGTCTCGGCTCCGAGGCCTGACAAATGCAGTCATTTCCAGCACATAAATTGTGTCCATCATCAACGCAATGTGAATTTCTAATGCACACACTATTATTAGATCTAGATTCCACCCCACCCCCCCCCTCTCTATAGATTATACCGGTAATATATATATATTTTGCCTGTTTTTTTAATTTATTCTATTTATTTATTTTCAATTTTTTACATTCATTTATTTATTTTTCTTGAGGGGGGGTCAATGGTCAATTGAATTCAACAAAAAAACATGCAAATTTTTTTAGCGGTCTCTGTCTCGGCTGACCCAGCCTAGGATACAACACTAATAGTTATGCATTTAGATATGATTCACACATAGAAGTGTTGTATTGTCTAAATTAAAAAAAAAAATGGTCTATTGAGAGACACATTCCTAACGTCGATGCATAAACTGTAAGCTCAAAAAAGCAAAAGTAGCCCCGGTATCGATCTGTCATTTTGTTTTCAATTTTGAAAGCAGGAGAACAAAAGCGACATAACTTTCGCCTTTTTTGAGCTTACACTTTATGCATCGACGATAGTATTGTGTCTCGATAGATCTTCATCAATGTAATAGAGGCAAGTGCATAATTTTCCCCCTTTAATTTGGGGTGATATGGTGACCACAATTCTACCCCATTTGTCTGCCAACTAGCGCTAGCCCAGGAGCTGTCCGTGTAATACACGGGCAGCTCCTGGGCTGCAGCCCGTACAGCGGGCTGCAGTTGCCTGGGTTACTCGAAATCTATCACAAAATCAGATTTTGTATAGAGTCTAGATCTAGAAGTACTTAGATCCTCTAAAAAAGGCCCAAATTTTTGCTAACTGACTCACAGCTTTCAAAAAAAAAAATTTTGCCTTTTTTTTATTACTGTCTGGCCACCAAACTGTTTATACTCGCAAGCCACCCACCCCCCTGAAAACTAAAAGAAAAACAATCCCTCACAGTTACAGAGTACAATATTTGTGACAGTCACCCCCCCAAAAAAAAAAAAAAAAAAAAAAAAAAAAAAAAACATGCCAAAGGCAAAGCCGAGGCCAAACATGAGCGTGAATACCAATCAACACCCATCAATGCTCCTCGATTCTTGACTGTATTTTTGTCGCCCACAACAACCCAAGCCACAAAAAACTAAAGGCTCACTCTCACACAGCTGTTCACATATCGCACTGAATTAGGTAATTAAAGACTAAAGTCAGAAAGAAAGACAGATGCAACTCAAGTCGCAACGCCGCTCATTCGAGCTCCACCCCGGCCCCACACACATCAACACTACTGCCGTGTACTACGCCGAAGCTCCGGGATAGCGACCACTCGGCATCTCGATGATGTCTCCACGATATCCCCGGGCAAAATGCATTTTTACCTCGTAGAAAACGATGGAAATATGATATGTATTATCAATGTCATTCTTTTGGAAGTGATTTATTTACTACTTTATCAAATGATGTAATAATTGAATAAATACAATAATTAGAAAGTACTTACATCTCCGATTCAAATTTTACTTCAATTCTGTCACCATCAACATTTTATCGCAGACGACGTGTGTGAAGAAAAAAACCGGCTGTTAGCTGCAAATCAGGCTCGTTCACGAACTATTTTTCATTTATTTATTTTTATTTACGATAACAATTTGTTATTGCTTTTATGAAACGGATATTTGCAACTATGACAAGTTGCCATTGCAATAACAAGATTTGTCATAGATATGGGAGATGTTACAGTTGCAAGTCAAAAGTTTTATGAAACGGGCCCCTGGTCAGCATATTAAAATTTTTAGCTCGCACTTCGCCCTCGTGTTAATTCTTTAATGTGATACATTTTCATATGATTACAAAAACTTATCGGAATGTTTAATTTTCATGTCTTATTACACGAAATGTCCAAATGTTTGAGCTCGTGATTCGCTCTCGCAACATCTCGCAAGGATGCCCTTTTAACAGTGATTAGCGCCATAATAAATTGACCAAAATCGAGTTTTACAACTTCAGATTTGATTTTTTTTTTCAAAACCTGCTCGCTCGCTACACTCTCTCACGGAAAAATAAGCATATGTCGTATCAAATCGAAATCACTTTAAAAAGGCTTTGCTCAACTTAATTACTTCAAAACACACAACTACTTCACGCAGTTGATATTTTTATGGTGAAAATGTCAATTCCCACCAAAATGCCCATTTTGACATGTAAGTGCTCTTTTTGGCTTTGCCCCCCTCCAGAAAAAAAACTTTCTGCCGCCCTTGTCCCAGGGAGTGGGGAAAGGGCAAACGTTGAGAATGGGCGTGCCAGGATCGGCTGACCAGGGTAATAATAATTATTGTAAGGTAAATCGCCGAGAAAAATAATATACAAAGGTTACTATTTTATTATTATCATATTATTAATATTATGTCTAACTCTATCATAAAATTTAATTTTGTATTACATGTACAAAGCTCGAAAACTTTGCTCGCTCACACCATTTGTAAATTTGGCACCCTAAGCTTAAGCATTGTTGGCTCATTGTTCCGTATATCGTCAGTTTGAAATGCCTTGGCCTTGAGGTTTTCAGGCCTTGGCCTTAGCCTTGGGTCTCCCTGCCTTGGGTATTTAAGCCTTGGCCTGCATGGGCCTTGGCCTTGGAGGTTTGAGCCTTGACTACAGCACTGATTGCTTAGTTTCATCTATCGAATGTGTAGGAAAAGTACTGAAACATGTGAAGGTTTGTTCTGCTAGGGGGGGGGGGGACTTTGGTTGTTCTCTTCCTCAGCACCCTTCTGGCCAACTCTTTTTTCTGAACACAGTGAACTTTGTTCCTTAATTTCTGAATACTTGAAAATAGATCAAGGAATATTCGTTCAAGGAAAAAAAAAATCCCTTTTTGGGACAAAGAAATTCCAAAGCCTAGTGTTATGTCTAAGGCCTTAATGGTTTTTGAAAGATTGTTGACATAAATGTTGGTATGTAATAATTTTTCATTTGATGGAGGTTAATTTAAATTACTACAGTTAGAATGCAATCCTTTGGCAGATATCTGCATAGCTGTAGAATCCACTTAGGTGCCGCTTTTCCGACGGCGGCGGCGTCAACATCGAATCTTAACCTAAGGTTAAGTTTTCGAAATGACATCATAACTTAGAAAGTATATAAACCTAGTTCATGAAACTTGGACATAAGGTTAATGAAGTAATACTGGACATCCTGCCTGAGTTTCAGCTCACATGACTAAGGTAAAAGGTCAATTAGGGTCAATGAACATTAGCAATGTTGGGGGTATTTGTTGAATTACCCCCTAACTTTAAAAGTATATTGGTCTATTTCATAAAACGTAAAGATAAGATTAATCAAGTATCACTTAACATCCTCTGTGAGTTTCAGGTCACATAAACAAGGTCAAAAGTCATTTAGGGTCAATGAACTTTGGTCATGTTGAGG
>NC_087254.1:2294102-2424102 GCF_037042905.1 Lytechinus pictus | reverse complement strand
ATCAAAATCAAGTATTATTGGGTTATATCACATTTAATTTCCCTCTTTCAAACATTGAAATATTTAAAAGTGCATTTTAACAATACACCAAGTGACATCAATTGCTTTCATATTTTTTTTGTTTTGTGTCTATATTTTAGTTGAATGATGTTTTTTTTATTTCTAATGATACTAATTATACAATTACACTACTGTATGTATAGTTGTGTATAAACGCTTGGTGGAATTTTTCTTCATTGGTACTTTCTCATGCAGTACTTATGGAAATAAGGCTAGTAAACTCATATAAACTCATGTTCTTTTTTTGTCTGAACATTTTTTTTCAGCCACCAAAATTTTTGTCTCAACATTTTTTTTTCGATTAGCAAAATTTTAATGACCTTTCAATGAATAATAATTTTTCAATTAATGATTTTTATTATGTCAAAAATGTTTTATGAATAACTGTTTAATTGAAGATGACTTATTTTGAAATTATTTTTTTTTTCTTTTGTCTTACAGGAAGTATTAATTTAAGTGGAGATAACAACTCATTGGCCCCACCGTCACCTACTTTTAAAAACCGAAGCTCCTCTAGTGCCTCTTACAATGAGGATATGGACAGTGCAGTAAGTAGATATTTTAATCATAGATTGTCTGATGAAATCAATGTTTTGATTAATTTTGCGACTTAATAAATTCTTTATGCAATACTTTCCAATTACTGAAATATTCCTGCAAATATTTTTCATCCACAAGTAAAATCGTAAAATGTGTGGTATATAATTTGGCAAGGCAATGAAAATTGTACTATCAGTAATCCAAATATTAGAATTAATCCCAATATTATCTGGGATATACAGAAATTACTGACATGTATCGACATGCATGTATCTCTTCCTGTTAATGTAAGTATTTGGTACTATGGAATTCCATCAACACCTCAGGAATAATACTGGAGTTAATCCATATAATTTGAAGGAAATCAAATTCATCCTTCCCTCCTCGCCTGACAAATCATGTTCTAACATCCTTTACTCATACCTGAATTCTGGATTTGTGCAGCTACAGAATTCTTTCTTTTTACCGCAAATTTTGTCATCGGGCAATCAGTTACCTCCTCAAATTTTCACCAATTTACGGAAAAAACCTCACCACCATTTCTTTCTCCGTCCCGCTTTAGTAATAGATTCTATGTCTATGTCAGGTTGTCATTTTCCTCTTCCAACCCCTTCCCCTTCCGTTCTTACACCCGTCCCTTCTCGGAGCCTAATGAAACGTGTAGTGATTTAGTGAGTAACTTCCACCTTAAGTCAAATTTTCTTTACGTTAGTTGTGGTTGGAAAATTCAATCAATCGTGCTGTTAATTCAGACGTGGAGCCGAGCTGAAGAATGAAGCTGACTGCTTAGTTTATTTTGCTTAAGTTCAAAAGAGGTTTCACTTTACTTCTTCAGTCATGGATGTTGTAATTCTGAATGAACTACGGCAGTGAAGTGAAAATGTTTTGATATGTCTTTCATCCAGATAGTGTTGGAGTTCCCTGTGTCCTTTCAGATAAAACTGTGTTATAAGTCATGTTTTCCATAAAAATACAAGTAGATGGTATAAAATATAAATATATATACTTGTAGAGGAAAGCAGAAGAGAAATGGCACTTTTAAGGAAACTTTACCAAAACTTTGCCATCACTAGTTTTGGAAAAGGTCAGAAAGTTGGATCGTAAAGAAGAATTGGAGCTTGCATTGGACCAAAACCTCCATGATACGAGGCTCTGCAAACATGGATTGTGTGTCCTTGGAACCCATTTTAAAACAGATGAAACAGTCCTCTTCGATTGCTTATTGATTGATTTTGTTTGATTCTCTTATGCCTCTATGGGTGAATAGCAAGAAACACGGAGGCAGATATCTTCCCCCTTTAGTTTTGGGAAGAATGATATGAACCATTCTGCTATAGCACCAGCACCACCAAAACCTCAAAGAATGACCAGTCCACAAGAGGATGAGGTAACCATTTGTGTAGTGGCGGCCATCTTGTACCCCGCATGCATTGTTGTTTGTAGTTATAGACTTTCATAGTGATGTTTGATTTGTATGAATATCAATGCCTGGTATCTAACTGAACTGTGCATTTACCCATTCCGTGTTGAAGAGTTTAATTTTTTTTTCTGTGTCAGTAGATTGTTCCATTTCCCCCCTTCTTACTGTTGAACCTTTCAGTGCTATCCTTCTTTTAGTGCTATGTCAAATAAAGAGTATTATATGACACCTAGATAGATCCTTTGCATTTGATTGGTTGTTTGATATCGATCATTCGGACCATTTTACAATGACGTCATCGACCGTGCAATTTTGGGTCCATACGATTTTGTCCATTGCACGCTGGCATTGTACGTGACATACGTGACAATCAACAGAACGAGCTCGCACTGCATGATCATATTTTGCATCAAAACTGATAAATTTCCTATGAAAAATAATGTAGTTTTAAGTGTCATATAAACCAAATAATGAAATCGGTGAAAGATGAAATGAATGATCCATTCAACGAGGCTACGCATCGTTGAATGGATCTTTTCATCTTTCACCTCATGAAGTACACTGTCCATTGCACTCATAAACATTCATTATTTGTATAATATTTTACAATGTTTTTCCAAGGACAAAAATGGGAAGACAGTTTGCGTAGGAAAAACTATTACATAAAGTGAAGTTTCCTGTTTTAATGTAATAAAAAAAAGAAAAGTAGTTCTGCTGACCAGTGAGCATCAGGTACTACATATCCCATAGCATGTTAGGGGTTAATGACTATTACAACTAAAAAATCACAAAGATTTCTTCTAGACAACAAGGTATGTTTTAAGAAGGTCTTTTGTATTATTATTGTGGAATGTGTTTATTTATTCTCTTCTCAATTTGTTTCATATACATAGGCTTGATAGTTTTGTATTGTGGTCTATTTTATTGTTTTGTTCAAGAATGTATTGAAATTTAGTATTCTCCAATGTGGTTATCAATTCTAAACTATTTATTGTGTGTTTTTTTAATAACTTTTTGATATTAATTGTTTTGATTCTGATGCATGCTTTATTCTCAATTATTTCTTTTTGTGGATGCAATACAGTCATTCTTCTTGCATTATGAAACTGTTGCCATTTTCAGTTATATGTGGTATTTCAGGGTTCCTTTCTTATTCAAGTTCTTATTCTTTTTAGATTTAGTAAGTCAAAATGGTTTATTCCTCATAAATAACTATATCCCTTGTTTATTTCTCATTTTCTTTCTTTTAATCTTTTTCATTTTTTTCCTTTAAAATGTTTAATTCTACAATTCTTCTGTTCTTTTATTTGTGACCATTAATAATCAGTATACTGTACCCAAGTCCAATTGTATTTTGAATTCATACATGTTTATACAGATTTATTTTTTTCAAATATTTATTTGAAAGTCTTTTCATTTCATATTTCAAAAGTTTACATTCAAATTCAAGTTAATGTTGATAAATGCTCCTATAAGATGACACAAGAACCCAAGTAAAATAAATGAAAAACTGGAAATATTGTATAGAATGTACACTTGAATCAAACATAATAATTAGGCATGTAAGCAAAGAGCAATTGTTTAGTATGATTTCTCATTTCAGAATACTGCTTTCATTGTGTACATTGGATTCAAGCTGTTTTCACACCCTGGACACACAAAAAACAGCTCTAACATGGAAAAAAAATCTGTGTGGTGTTGTCTAATAAAAGGAGACTTTTAGAGTATGAAGAAAAATCTCCTTCATATTTTAGAAACACGAGTATGACAAGTTTTCCAAAAATTTTGTTTTTTGTATTCACACTGTATCCTGCTTGGTTGATTGTTGATTGATTTGATGAATTTCAATTCTCATGAAAACACATACAAACTAAATACCTTCAATCAATAACATTGAAAAAAAAATAAATGCACACAAGTGTATGGTTGTGAAGTTTAGTTAACAAATATCGGAAGACCAAAAAGCTATTAAAAAAAAAGGTCTTCCCAGAAGTGTAATGACCACTGCAGAAGATGAGCCTCTATACCTTGTAAACTCTTTTTGTTTTTGTCATCATGTTGTTGTAATGAGTGTTTAATTCACTATCTTTCCTTTTTTCCATTCATTCTTTTATTTAGATTGAGGTCCTTGTGTTTGTGGAGCAACCTAATAGAACCTTGTACTGCCTTCTCTGTAGATTGGTCTTCCAAGACCCTGTTATTACTCAGTGTGGAGTAAGTATTCTTATCTCACATTTTCATTTCTGATTGTCATAGTCAAAAACAGAATAATGATGGCCATCTGTTGTCAATTTATATCATCCACTTTGTGGTGTCTTAAAGGGATGGTCCGGGCTGAAAGTATTTATAGCTTAATAAATAAGAGTAGAATTCACTGAGCAAAATGCCAAATTTTTCATCGAAATCGGATAACAAATAACAAAGTTATTGAATTTTAAAGTTCAGCAATATTTTGTGAAAACAGTCGCCATGAATATTCATTAGGTGGGCTGATGATGTCACATCCCCACTTTTTCTTTTGTATTTTATTATATGAAATTAGGTTTATTCAATTTTTTTCCTCCAAGAACTAGAAAAATTGGATTGACAACTGATTTAGTGCATTAGATATTTATTGCTGCAACTTATTTCATTATAAGGGAGACATATTATTCACACAAGTATGAATTAATGAAAAAATTATGATTTTATGTAATAACATAAGAAAACGGAAAGTGGAGATGTGACATCATCAGCCCACCTAATGAATATTCATGATGACTGTTTTTCGCAAAATATTGCTAAACTTTAAACTTTAATAACTTTATTATTTGTTATCCGATTTTGATGAAATTTTCGGCATTTTGCTAAGTGAATTTTACTATATGTATTAAGATATAAACATTTTCAGCCCGGACCATCCCTTTAAGGCCACTGTCCTACTTAACAACTGGTCTACTATCTACTTTGGGAACAAATTGCATTTTGCTTTATAGAAATTTGAATGAATAGAATTTGATGTTCAAATTAACTTTCAGAATACTACAAACATGAAAATGGTTTATAATTGCAATCCTTTATTTTGGAGTAAAGGCCAAATTGGTTTCATATCATAGCTGATAATACGATTGCTCTGACATCACTATGATCGCATATTGAATTCACTTATTCAAATAAGGAGGGTAGTTGCTGATTTGAATATCGCAAAGCGAGATGTCCAGTGCCTCAAAATTTGCATCAAATGTTACGATTTATTCCCAAATCAGGTTGCAAACCAATCTTAAGATGTGCGGGTGACCTTTATTTCGTACATCACAGTGGTTTTTCATGAAGCTCTTTGTACATTCTGCTTTCTTGGGCTAAATGATAATTTTCTCTACTTTTAATAACAATATGGGAGTGCATTTCCTACATGTATATACATTATCAAATTTTGATGAAAAAATATATATATTTTCAGATGCTTGCTAAAAATGAAAAATTTTGATTCACAAAGATCATATTTCAGTTACAGATGATGGGAATGTATAGAATCTGAGTTTATAGCGCCCCAGGAATGGGTCACTGGTCATGCGTAAAGTTGCAAATAACTTGTAAACGGCTTTATAAAACCCATCTTGAAGCCATATTATTACCATCGCTTAAGATAGCCTGTAAGATAGCCACATTCAATGATTCTGAAACACAAGTTCTTAGTCAGAGCCTTCAGGATGTCCAGGTCAGAAGGGATGAATGATTTTACTCTCTCTTCTCCGCTATAAATGTTTTCATAAATCTCACGACGGAGGAAATCGCAGGATTTTATTTGTTTACAAGCCTGATTTCCTTGAAATTCTATATCCTATAAAGTCTAATTCAGTTAAGACTTTTCAAACTCTTACACTAACATAACATTTATTCTCCTCCATATTTTTTTTCAAAAAGTCATGTCCATTTATGAGATTTTCCAATTTAAATTAAACAGATTTGGATTGGAAAGAGTATAACAAAATTAATTGGCATCCCCCCAAATTATTCTTAGCTTCAAATATTTTTTGAATAATTATGAATCATCTCTGTTCTTTGGATTTTAGAAAGAAATAAATCAAGTATTTTTCAATCTATGTTTAGTCCTACATACCTATATAATCCCTTGGTTTATTATGGGTTTATTTTCATGTTAATTATGACTCTAACATGTGAAGTCTAATGCAGCACAATGAGCAAGCAAAAACCTATGAACTGTTTCATTATAAAGTCAAGGTTAATTCCTTTATGGTAGAGCATGGATGTAAATTGTGGTTTCTCAGACTCGCAATGAAATTACTCCACACAAGGTTCTTCAGTCCCACTTGACTAAATTGATGTAATGATCAGCACGCAAGTCGGCCAGATTGCCATGAAAATGAAAAATATTCATATATATTTTGTTGCTCATTGTGACCAATATAGACAAATCATTATTCAAGAGTTTAACCTCTTATAACTTAAAAGTATTTTGTTTTCACGAATGCGGCAGGATTTTGTCCTCTAAAGCCAAAATTACCCTCACATGCACTTTGATGGGGAGCGTGGCATCAGTCATTGACGCCAGTCTATTCTTAGCTAGCATTGTTTTTCTGGAGAGGAAGTACTCTGTTTCTCTAATGATTTGTGGGAAGGCAGGTGAGATTGACCTCAAAACAGAGACTCAATGTTCAGCTTGGAAATGATCTTGGCAACAAGCTCTACTCAATTGTTACAAACATCAAATTCAGATGACACTGCCCGAGACCTAGAGAGACAGAGAGGCCTATGCAGAGAAAGAGAGAATAGAGAGACCTAAGAAAGAGAATTGCAGAGGACTGTGACAGGGGGAGATAAAAAGAAGAGATAGATAAAAGCTTCAAGGGATGGTCTGGGCTAAAAATATTTATATCTTAATAAATAGAGTAAAATTCACAGAGCAAAATGCTAAAATTTCAACAAAATCCGATAACAAATAACGAAGTTATTGAATTTTAAAGTTTAGCAATATTTTGTAAAAACAGTTTATATGCACATCGTCATAAATATTCATTAGGTTGCTGATGATGTCACATCCCCACTTTCCTTTTTCTTGTGTTATTACATGAAATCATAAATGTTTCATTTTCTCATACATTTGTAAATGATGTGTCTCCATTAGGATGAAATAAGTTGCGGCAATAAATAACTAATGCACTTAATCAGTTGTCAATCCAATTTTTTTAGTTCTTGGTAGAAATTTTTTGAATAAACCTAATTTCATATAATAAGATACAAAAGAACATGTTTACATTGGCTTACTTTCCTTTCCGAAGCAGGCCCCGGGCCACCGATTTTCTTAATGTAACATGGGTCATGGAGAGGAGAAGCTGAAAAAAATGTAGAAGGCAATAGGCATAGAGATAGAGAGAGAGAGAGAGAGAGAGCAATAGAGACAAAAAAACAGGAAGAGAGGGGGATGGTAGTTCTATTTTTGGTCCGAGGTTGATATGTTAGGCATGGGTTAGAACACTTGACCACCCTGCTAATCCCATGAAGATCATCTCATGATCTTTCAGCCCCAAATATATCTTACGCTGCTAATCTCCAACTCTCCTGTAATAGATATTTGTGCTCCAGGGGAGGGTGTTCAATATTTAAAAAGCAATAATATTCAAGTACAAGGAAGTGGTTGGCTATACTAGGGTGATCAAACGGGGAAAATTCACTCCGGCAAGGCATCTTGGAGAATGCTTTCAAAAACTTTTTCCATTTTTTTATGTCTTTCCTTAGCAAATTCAGGCTTGCCATTTGAGGCAGATGCAAATCATAACTTTCTTCCAGATTTTGTCTTTTTAGAAATTTATTTTCACATTTCTTTTCAGTGTTGATCATAAAACGGAAGAGGCCCTAGTGAATATTTCATCTTATATCTAAAAAATCTTACATCTTTTTTTGCAAATATGGGAGTCTCACACCCACTTCCGCCAAAGACATAATTGCCCATCTCTTAGAATCCTGTAGCTCTTGGGGATTTGTATCTGTATCACACGCTGAAGTGTGAAAGACCTCTGTTTAACTTTAGAATATGATGATTACAAATAAACTTCATCGCTATCTCCAGAGAGATATGTCTCATTGTATGTGTCGTCGTTACATGTAAACTATAGCCATATGCGTCGTATTGTTATGTAAAAATATTAAAAGAAAGGGATGCTCGTTACGAGCTGGGAAAAGCATACTTAGCAGGAGAGACTAAGTGAAGTTGACAGGGGGGAAAATGCACAAAAGATGAAAGGAAATTTAATAGTCAACTCACATATGGAGTAACAATGTTAAAGAGAACAGTTTATCAACCTTTTTTTCCCCTGTTTTAATGTACACGTGATACATGTGTCTTCAGGCTGTGATCATTGTCTCTTTCACAAAGAAGATGTTCATTACATTTGGTTATGTTTCATCGTCATCACCAATTTGTACATATAGGAAGGACATGAGATCATGAATGTTTTTATTAGAAATTTGGGTTGTTGTTTTAAGGAATTAGTTGGTATCGAAACTAGAAAGTCTGTTGTCTTTTATGTGTGACCGACTGTGGATGAGTATATAATAGAGCCATTCAAACATAATTTTGAGATGTGAAAGATGTAAAACAAGGAGACTTTGTTTAACTTAGCATTATTTTTGATCATCTGATTCTTTTATTTTATCAGGAAAAAATCAAAGAGAATTTTTAATTTGGGTGGTTCTATAAGTATGCTCCAATTGCTTTTAAATATGTCCGAACTGGTTGCGTGATGAAGAAAAGGATTGTAAAATGTCATGCCCTGAAATTATAACTGCTGTTTCCGGGAAATATTGAGTGAGTAATATTATTTGCTCTTTTGTCAATTTTTTATCAAAAATATTGTTAACCAAGAATGAAATTGTCAAATTAATGTAAAATGTGTGTGTGTGAGAGAGAGAAAGATGGGGAGCTGAATATACAGAGAATGTCAAAGATATTGAGAAAGAAAACAAGTTTTGAAAGGAAGTCTGTAAAAATCCCATTATAATGTGGAGTTTGATAGATCATGTGAAATATAAATGAAAGAAACAAGTGCGTACTCACCATTGGCAAAATACATATTTAGCTTGTATATATTACAAAGTAGACTTGTGTGTAATATTGATCTTAAATTTTGACTTTTTAATACATGTATAAAAAAAAATGGAAAAAACATAAATTCTGGAAAAAAGATGATCCAGTTCTGCCCATAATAAGTCAGTCGACTCGCATAATGTTTTTATATGTGCACCATAAGTTTTATTCTAGTGATGTAATGACATCAAATTGAACATTTTTCTCTTGGGAACAGATTGACACAACAAATAATACGAAAAGTAGAACAGTAGATGTACATGTATTTGTTCTATATGACACAAATATTGCCAACACAGCATTCTGGGAATATATGTTTGTTTCATGACTTCCGCCAGCTGTAAAACACAGTTATGAACTGAGTGATCTCATCATTGTCAACGAGTTTCAATGAATGGGAGAGTTTTATTGATTCATTCATTATTTCCTTCCGCACTTGTTCCATTTCTTATAATTTCTATTTAATACTTTCTTTGTTTTCTTTAAGATGTTCAATGCCTGGGCCTCTTTGATTTCGATTTATCATCTATTATCATGTAATTATAACCAGTCCCTATGTTTTTGTTGTTTAGATTAGGAGGAAAAATGTATATTTGATATCAAAATGTTGTTCTTTTTCTTTCTTTTTCTCTGTAGCATACCTATTGTAGAAAGTGTGTGACTTCTAGACAAATTGGTGAGTAAGAAATATTTATATGATATTGGCTGATCATGAGGGGAACATTAGATTCTGTAACAGTCATTTCTCCCTCGTCTTTAGATGAGGGCAATATATTCGATGTTTCCCGAAAGAGAAACCAGTCGATATTATCATTGTTACCTGCAGCTGTATAATGTGTAAATTAGGCTATTATTTGGAACAATTTGAATGCCTATTTGCTTGTCACTAATTCTGATTTCAGGTTATTCATGAACTTGATGAAGTAATCCTTGCTAAGTAATTGTGATGTAAATTTGTATCTCCCAATCCTGCAAGTCTTGTATACATGTAGGTACATGTTATACTGAACAATGATTACTGATAGGTAAATTGGTCTAACTGAAATATTAAGGGATAATATTGAATGATGTTAAAATATATAACACTAGATTTATGATGTATATAAGACGTTTTTATGATGCATGAAAAACACATATATTGGCTTGCATGATACAGTAGGCCTATGTCTGGATGCAATTGTGGAAATGCTGAAATCTGCTAGATCTGTAAAATCCATTTGCATTTTGTCATATTGCTTTCTAATGTGAATCTACAACTCTTCAAAAATGGATCGCTCCTTTGGAATGCTGAAGTAAGTCCACTTTTCACTGCAAAAAGCGTATCCTGACATGTTAGTGTTTATGACTATCTTTTTTTAAATACTTTCCAAAATTGACAAATCGCTTACGTGGAGCGTTGTGGCCCAGTGGATTAGTCTTCTGACTTTGAAACAGAGGGTCGTGGGTTCGAATCCCAGCCATGGCGTAATTTCCTTCAGCAAGAAATTCATCCACATTGTGCTGCACTCAACCCAGGTGAGGTGAATGGGTACCTGGCAGGAATTTATTCCTTGAAATGCCACCGCGCTGTAAAAGGCTGCGGGGCTAAAGCCGGGGTAATAATATCCAAGTCCTTTGGAAGCGCATAGGGACGTTATGACATAATGTGATATGCACTGTACAAGAACTGCGTTATTATTATTATTATTATTACATGTATTTTCATTCACAGAAAAGTGCCCCGTGGATAATATGAAGCTAGCTGTCGTGGTGAACAATATCGCTGTGAATGAACAAGTTGGAGAGTTATTAATCCATTGCAAGTATGGTTGTAAACCAAGTCAGATTAATCTAGGTGAATATGAAGTAGATCCAGAAGGATGTCCATTCACCATCAGGATTAGTGATAGAAAGTAAGTGGAGTTCTTTTTTAATTTGTCAACATTTCCTTAGTACTTGGTGGGATGTCCCTCCAAAATACATCTGATAGGTTGGTCTATAGTTTTTAGCAATCAGTGAGTCCAGGAGAAGTGTATTTTAAAAGAAATGAGATTTATAATCTATAAAACCAAACAATTAAATAGTTCATTTTAAAGAACAATTCATCAATCACTGTTGGCATGCATATTCTGTTTCTTGCACCATTATACTGCACTCCAATTCTTCCCCTATCTCCATAAACTGTCTGGCCAGAATTCAAAAATGGGGGTTTGAATTCAATCATGGTCTGAAACCACCATGTTTTATTCTTATTTTATGAATTTATTACATAAAATTCAATAATGATTGCTGTCACAGGGCATTAAAGGTCAAGTCCACCCCATAAAAATGTTGATTTGAATAAATAGAGAAAAATCAAACTAGCAAAACGCTGAAAATTTCATCAAAATCGGATGTAAAATAAGAAAGTTATGACACTTTAAAGTTTTGCTTATTTTCCACAAAACAGTGATATGAACAACTCAAATGAGAAAGTTGATGATGTCCCTCACTCACTATTTCTTTTGTTTTTTATTGTTTGAATTATACAATATTTCATTTTTTTATAGATTTGACAATGAGGACAATGTGTTCATTCCACATGTTCAGGGAGGAATTAATCGCTGTTCATTTGACTATGAGGAGAAAAATAGAATATTCCCTATTTCATATAATAAAATACAAAAGAAATAGTGAGTGGATGACGTCATCAGTCTCCTCATTTGCATACCCACCAGGATGTGCATATAACTGTTTGTGAAATTAAGCAAAACTTTAAAATGTCATAACTTTCTTATTTTACATCCAATTTTGATGAAATTTTCAGTGTTATGTTTGTTGGATTTTTCTCTTTTTATTCAAATCAACTTTTCGTTGGGGTGGACTTGTCCTTTAAACATTTTACTATTTCATTGTTTTTAATTAATGAGCCCATTAATTAATGCATAATTATTGTTGCAGCACAATTCATGGTTATATAACAATGATTCCAAAGCAGCTTGCGTATGTGGGTCTGTAAGTTTTACCAACTCATTTGTCCTTGTCATTCACCTCATATACTCCCACACTATCATTTCAACTTTCTGTCTTTTAGAAATCCAGATTTTTTTTTTTTATATACTACCAGACTTTTATTAGCAAATTCACATTCTCCATTTCACAATGCTTACCCCCTTCCTTCCTCTCCCCCCCCCCACCACTGCCTTCATTTTGAAAAGGTTTATGCCACTTCTTTGAGCAACAGGAAATGGGTTCTCACACTCGCAAAGAATCCCAAGTTTGAGACATCTTAAAACATGATTGATAGAGATTCAGTCCTTAGGAAATTGGTATTACCAAATCCTCCAAGATCTATTCTTAATTTTCTGAATTTGATTTATCCTCTTACCAATGCTCAAATCGTCTCGTGTGGGATTTAGCTATGATGAAGTAAATATAGATAAGCTTGCAGACAGAATTTTTCTGGAGTGCGGGTATTATGAGGTTTTTAATAAAAGAAGACGGGGATTAAAATTCATTTTGGGAAAGTCATGTGTATTTGATTTTTGATAAACATATTCTGATTTTTTTTCCTTATTATTCCCAAGAGTTTAATGTTCTTGTCTGTTTTAGTATTTAGAAAAAATTCAACCTTAAATAAGAAAATTGTGTCCCTTCGTCTATCTTGGTTTTTTTTTCTCTCTCTCTTCTCTCTCCCCATTTCTCTGCCATGCATGTACATAGGCAGAGAAAAAAATAATTAATGCTAGATAAAATAGAGATGCATTATTTAGGTGAACTTCTCTCTTCATTTTGATATCTCTCATTCTATGATGTGGAATACATCTGTAATTAGGAAACCTCATTTTCTTTTTGTTCTGAGATAGCTGATAGGAATATTAATGAAAGTAAATCAGGATAAATCTTTCTGGAATTTCTTCTCTTTTTACAATAAAAATTATCAAGATTTGACATAAATATGGAATGAAATGGGAAGGAATTAAGAGAGACATGCTTGAGATTTTTCTTTTTGCTCTATCTATAATAGAGAGCAACAATTTCTTATGCTCCATAATTCTTATTTTGCAATTTATAAAGAGAAATTATGACAAATGAAATGTACTCTACACTTATCATTAATGATTTTTTTCATTTTCCTGAACCTTTTGTACTGTTTTCCATCGTGCCATAGCTACCAAAGACCTCTCTGTCTTCGATACGAGATTGCACGCTTTACGAAACAGAACATGGCAAAGCCTATTTGACCTCACTTGCGTAGGGTGTGGTCCATGACAGGCCCCTCCAAAGCTCACATGCTCCCGCATGTGTAGCGTTGATTCCGGCCGATATCTCCTTCATTTTACTAGGTATTTAGGTTGAGTTTTGTTTTCATCATGTTGCTGTTGTTTCCTCTTGTCTTTTCCATAGAGAGCATGAGTCACAGTGTGGCTATGCCCCCGTTCGCTGCCCCAATAATCCGGATTGTCCGCTCGTCCTAAAGATGGTAAGAAAAACATCGGCCCCTCCTTGGTGTTAGCCTAGTAGTCTATTGACCTTGAAATCAAAAGAGAATGGCACTACCTCGCTAGTAATTGATAGACATACACCCTTCAACATTTCTAGCTTTAATAGGGGTCGGTAAGGGAGTTATTTCCAAGTTGAGGTCTCCAATATTCTAGGATGGATTATTTTTATGTAAGTTAAATCCGTTACTTCATATTATAATATTTTTAATAAGATATGACCTCTTGCTTCTGAATATAGCATCTTTTTAATTATTTTTTTACAAGGAAGATGAATGTATATGAAAAGAAAAGGAGAATGGGTTTAGCAGACAGAAAAAAATCATTGTTTCATTGCAAGTGGACACTGACCTTTGTTTTTTACATCCCATTGCTCTTCATTCAATTATTTTGATGATTTTTTGTCATGATGTACATGCTTGTGTTATTTTATCAATTCATCCTTCTGTTCTTATATTTCTTTTTATAATATAGAATCTGGAATCTCACCTCTTTAACTGCAACCTATGTAAATGTGATCATCAGCGATATGGCTGCCATTTTGTAGGCACACAAGAACAGGTAAGTCTAATGGTTTATTCATTTGGTCTACAAGTAGTTGGTCCAATTCTTAGATAGTCTGACCCCACAGGAGCTAGATCCACTTGGCCTACTCTCAATTTGGTCTGATTATTGTTTGGTCGACACAACACCTTGTTCAATGCCAACTTTTCTCATTTTCACTTAGTCTAAAACCCAGTCTGTTACCCTGTTGGTCTTATTTCTACTTTGCTTACTTTTTACTTTGTCAACTTTTTTATTGTTTATTTTGACAAATGAAAAACAAATGAAAATTTGATTCATAAACAATCCATCTGTAAACCATATAGACTAAGTAGGGATAAACCAATTGCATAATAGATGAAATGGCTATAGCCTAAGTAGAAATCAAACAAACTGGTAAATTTGTTGAATGACAATTAGACCAGTAAATAAATTGGTGGTAGACAAGTTAGGATTAGACCGTGTGAGATGAGACTGAATGGAAAGTAGACCAAATGGGTGTAGACCAAATGGTAATGTACTAGTTTACCAGCATTATGGTTTTATTCATCAAAGACAAAACTTTTGAGATGGAATCAACTTCTTTTTAAACTTCTAGTTACTGTATACCACAGCTGATTTAGAGTCTGTTTTGTTGGGATGACTGTAGAATAAGAACTTTGATAGATTAATGTTAGGTTGAAGATTTATCGATACAATAAGATTATTTCAAGTCAGGTTTGGTTTTGTTTAATACCATGGACATCACTGTGTTTCTTGTGTAGTTGGTCAGTCATATTTGAATGTTCATCCAGCCCAACTCCATATTGAATTAGATGTTTCTTTACATTTGAGCTCAGAGTATACAGTATCAAATGGAAGTGTGCCTATGACAGCATAAAAGACTTCTTCTTATCATTTCTCTTGTTCTCTCTATCTTTTGAATAACCATGTACATGTAGGTGGAAGCACACCTATCTCAGGGTCAGTGTGCCTATGACAGCATCAAAGACTTCCTCTCTGCCTCCGATGATAAGATAAGAGAACTCCAGATGACCATCCACCAGAAGGACCAGGAGATAGGTTTCCTGCGCTCCATGTTAGGCAAGCTCTCTGAGAGGGTTGACAGGCTGGAGAAGTCAATGGAGATGAAAATAAGTGAGTGTTTGCATGCTGTCTAGCTAGGAAAGTCTTTCATGAGAAAATATAGTGATGTTCACTGACAAATTTGTCCTTAGCCAATCAGATGCAAAGATTTCAGTAGCTTATAACAATAGTTGGTGAAAATCACTATTTGTTTCATGAAACCCTCCCCAGATCTACAATGATGTCCTACACTTCATTTCTATCAAGCTTTACAGATACTCTCTGGGGGCATTTCATCAATCTGAATTATCAGTGACATTCTTTGTTATTATAAGCTACTAATTCTTGCTTCTAATTGGCTGAAATCACATTGTTAGTGAAAACCAGGTGCAAGATTCTCAATGAAAGAAGGATAAGATTAGATTAATCGAATGATGAATTTGAAGAGGTAAGTTGCATGTAAACCCATTGCCCCCCACCCCCAAGTTATCTTAAATGGATATGTTCTGGACCACGATACACATATTTATTTCTAGAGGTTACTGGATTTGATTCTCAGTTTGCTTTGGACAAACTTTTCAGGATAAGAGTTTTAAGCAATTTGATTGAATTTTTATGTTCAAATTTTCAATTCCTGGCATAATTCTGTCTTTTGGCAAGTTATTTTTCACCCATTTCCCAGGCAAAGAAAATGAGATCCAGTAGGATGAGAAAAGCCATTGTATTGATATTTTTCACATTCCCTCACAGTGATCATCTGGTATGACCACCCTATAGGGAGTGAAGGTGTTGTGCACTGTCACCAGAGTCGAGAAATTTTTGTATCTGAGAAGTCTGATATCATTCCAAGTTTCCAAAAAAATGCTAAATCATCAAATTTTCACCTCAGATTTATTCATCAAGGTCTTTGTATTCATGGTGCTGGTGACACATCAATGTTCAAACCCCCATCTTTCCAAAAACTGATTAAAGCAAAAACACTCAATTCCCTCTCAAGATTAGCGTACTCCTTTGTATGCTAAAGAGGGGGATTAAATGAATTTTTTTTTTTTTTTGCATTGTCATCACGACAAGGTTTAATTTACCACAGTGTAATTAGCTTGTCTTTCAAGTTGAGTCTTTGAACCTCTTGGTGAATATGGTGGGCCTCAGTACGATAAAATGTTTCTTTATGAAGATATTTTGAGTCCCTGCCTTTTTAAGGTTAGTTTACCCCACTGACTGCTACATGTAAATCCTCTCATCCTGTTCCCATAGCCAATAGGTTAATATCCTGATCATAGAAATTGAGTCTTGTAAGTCTAGATGATTAAGTTAGGCCTCACTATAAAGAAGAATTAAAGGCTTCATTAAAATCCTATTGTCTTTTCAAGGTTTTAAGGGGTTTCCAACGTGCCAATTTCTCACCTAATTTACCAGCCCCTTATTTAAAGGGCATATGATATAGGGTCTGGAGTAATCCAATGTGAGACAAAATAAGTTTTCCCTTCTTTTTATAATGCTTTTATTTTAGAAAAGGGAAATGTTATTAGACATTATCAGCCTGTGAAGGAAAGAAAGCACAAGTGTCCTTGAAAAGGAATGATACTGACCGTTTAAATAAGAAGCAACAAAACCTTAAAACAAACTGAATGTTTTTTGTTTATCTTCACCTTCAATTTTTCTTTGCCATTTCACCCATGGCTTCAATGTCACAGTTTTATGTCTAAATAGGCATTATTTCATTTAATGTTGTGTCATAGATAACACAAGGTGATTCAAAGCTTTTAAGACTCTATTCTGATTTGTGTTTTATCATTGGCATGAAGAATATATTAGTAACATTTTAAATATCATTTCCTGGAGCACCTATTCCTATCATTGGAGAATAGGAGTGGATAGGAATGCAATCTTATTTTCTTTCTTAGAAAAGTCAGGCTATAAGAACGTTGAATTTTGTATCTTCATGATACGATATTCTTGCGTTGAATACGTCATCACTTGAAGCATCTCCCTCCTGTCAGTCATTGCACTTTCTGTGCCAAACTCTCTCTCTCTCGAAGGGAGAGTAATTCAGGAAACAAGTTATCAACTCGCTAAATCGCCTATCAAGGTAGGGGTTCCCGAACCGTGCCAAGTATCGTAGACCTGAGGCGGCGCTGCTGACAATGGCTTTCACCTGTGGGATCACGTCAGGGGTCGTTGGAAGTGAGATCGCACTTTGACGCTAGAAGGTTGTTTCTCCTCTTTTGGAAGATATGGAGATCTCTACTGTGGAACCAAAAATGTTTTTGCTTTTGCTTTTTGCTTTTGAAATAGGATGAGGATCATAAGAAGGAAACAAATGGTTTTCATATTAAGAGAATTCTAGATTCTAAACCACATACAATCTGATGGTATGGAAAATTATTTGGGGATGAAAGAAAATAATGGTTAGAGTAAATCAGTAAATTGTAAATGTAGCGGTCTGGCGTCCTTTGGCAAGGCGTTAATCCACACTTTGCCACTCTCGACCCAGGTGCAAAATGGAAACCCGGTAGGATGTGAAAGTCATTGTAGCTTGTCCAGTACTGTGTGCGCCTCACCGGCGACTGACTGGAATACTCCCCAGGGAGTGGAGGATGTGCACACATTGTGTGCGGGAATGACTGATTGAATCCGATGACCGGGGTAATAATATATCTGTAAAGCGCTTAGACACGTCGTTTCGATGTATTAAGCGCTATACATGTACAAAAGCGGATTATTATTATTATTATCTCCATGATGTAGCAAAGTTTGATTACTCAGCCTACGAAAACTATGAAAAGAAAAAAGGCCTCAAAGCCATTGATGAACGGAAGCATGTACATGAGCCCTTCTTGTATTTAACCTTTAGATTGCTATTAGGTCTTTCCTCACCGCAAAAGTATCAATTGGAGGCCAGGAGGAGCCTTGTCGTGCCGTGGAGTCTAGTGACGTTACTAGACAGCAGGAATAGAGAGCTGGAATCGCACCGTATTTCTCTATTCCAGGGAAAGTCACAAAGGGATATATTTCCTGTATTGGTAATTTGTAGTGTAAATGCAACGGACATAATCAACAATAGTAATTATTTCTTTTTGAGTGACACACAAACTAGTATATTAGTTACAAACAGGTTGGATTTATAATTGAGTCATGGTGACAAATCCTTTGTGTTAAAAATTAAGCCATTGATCTGACTACTAAATCCGGTAGACAAGGAGTTAAGAAAAATGTGCAATAGATCAATGTATTGATTATATTTCTGTTAATTATACTATTAATATTAATGATAATGATAATACTATTCAGATTTCTGAAGGGCATAAAACAAATTTCTCAAACCGCTGTTGTATTTTATCCAAAATGAAGAAAAGAAATTATCACATACAAATTAGCAGTACATTATTCTTATCTGTAAATAGAATTGAAAGAGCGTTAACCCATTGAGTAATCTCACTAGCGTCCATGGAAATGTGCGTTATCATGAAATTAAATCAATTGTACAGGTTAAACAGCTGAAGTCTCCATAGAATATCCTTAAACTACATCAATATGGTATTTGATTCTTTTTATCTCTCTAAAATCTTTGCTGATATTGATTAAAGCCATGGATTTAACTTCATATTGAATGTCTTGTGACGTTGTTTACAAGGAAATCTTAGATTGGGGATTATGTTTGATTATAGGATAGGACATAGAAAAGCTGAGTGGGCTTGTGTTTTAGTTGGAATCAGGTGACCTGTCGTGTTTTTCCAGCGTAGCTGTGTCTCATTCTACTGCTTCATACCTGTGTGATTGTCGTCATTCCATAGTGATCAATGTGTGGGTGTATATTGCTAACCTTAGAGAGCACCTGTTGCATCTTTCAGTGTCGGTGTCATCGTAGGTTAGCCTTATAGGGTATGTTTCGATTCCATTCATCTGTGTACATTGTATGAGAGTGACAGCTGCTTCCTAGTACTTGTGTTTTCACAGATTAAAAAAGAAATCCTGAAATTTGCTACCAACTTCCAAAAATTTAGTGGCATTTCCAGGAATCTTGAAGTTTGTTTTTGATTTGGAAAATGAAACAGCAAGCCTGAAATATTTTTATAGTTTATTTTATAATCCAAGCTTTGCAAACACTGCTCCAATGAAATTCCTTTGAAAGATAAATGAATTCATACTTTTTTTGCAAGCATGCTCTATTTACATGTATGTACAAACCAGTGTTCTGTATAAGGAGAATTACTGGAACGGATTAACACATTGATTCACTTGATTTTTTTATTTGAAAAACAATTTATTTTTATCTTCATGACAGGATTTATCGTTGAAATTCAACTCTTAAGACTTATCAAGGGGTTCCCCCTCAATTTGTGAAAATTAAGAATGAAAAGTAGGACATTGTGAGGTAAGGTTACCAGCCTGAAATATAACCCAGCTGAAAAGGAAACTTGAATTTGCAAAATAGAGTCGCAGATTACATATTTCAGACTTAGATTAGAAAGATGACAATCAATTCTGTCATGAATTGATTTCTTAATCACTGAAGCTTTAGAGTTTGAGACAATACCAACAATATGAGGTGAGCTTTGTCACTGGAACACACAAAAAAAGTTGGATTAAATGATGCAATTGTCGCTTGGGTTGCTTTCCAATATAGGGATTAATTGTCTGATTCTTCCTAATCGTGAGTGAGCACGACATTTAAAAGAGAATGAGAATAACGTAATACCAACGTGTATAATGCAACTTGTCATCTGGTATTCTATTGTTGTTTGGATATCTTCTAATTTTCTCTTTTTATATTTGAACCTTTGTATGATTCATTGTTTTCTTGATTCACCATCTGATTCATCTGAATTTATTCATGTATGTCATCTTGTTTCTCCCATGATGGCTATTCTCATCTTTCAAAGAAGAATGATGCTTCATCCCCCTCTTTCATATACAATCATTGCTGCATATACAAACTTTTTTTCAAGTAATACTTTTCCAGTCTAATTTTACTAGCAAAAGCAGTTGTGCTTTTCATATTGACATCTTTTGTACACTTTACACCGATGTGTTTCTCTGCATCTTATTTCATTTTACTTTCATTTTCACTTTTCGTCTTTTTTCACTCTCCCTTCTGCCACAAACGAACTCTTCTACTTTATTCTTGCTTTTTCTTCTATCTACCTTTCTCTCACTCTCTTTCTTTTATCTCTCTCTCTCACTCTCTCTCTTTGTTTATCTTTCCATCAGTTTCACATATATGTCTGTCTATTTGTTTGTCTCATTTATCTTTTTGTCAATCAATCTATTCATCTACATATTCCTTTATATCAATATTTATTTCTTTTCTTTCTTTCTTTTTTTTCTTCCGTTTTTCTTTCTTTCTTTGTTTCTTTCTTTTTTTTTTTTTCTTTCTTTCTTTCTTTTTTCTTTCTTTCTTTCTTTCTTTCTTTCTATTTATTAGTCTACATGTACATTTTGTTGATCTGTGTCCATGTTTTTCTCTCGCTCTCTCCCTTCCTCTTTTCTTTCATTTCTTTGCCACCCAACCCCCCCCCCCCCCCGTACCCAATATCAATTGCTCTTTTCTCCACCTCTCTTTCTCTCTCCTCCACCTCTCTTCTCTATTCCCTCTTTCTCTCCTCTGAATCTCTGTCCATCCCTGTTCATCCTCCTGTCTTAGCTTGGTATTAAGTCAGGATTTTTATTTCTTGACAGTAGCTGTGAATATTAAAGAAGCAGGAAATCAGTTATTATCATATAATCTCTCAATTGAAGACAGCATTTCATCCTCCTCATCTCACATACTTTGAAATTTAAGGTTACTATGTTCATTTTTTTTTTCAATTTACATTCATTTTTATACTTCATAAATGTTACCTTTTCTCTTCCAAAAAGTTAAAGACATTATATGGAAATTTCCTAATAAGGACATGTACATGTATATGGTTCAATAGGTTTATTATTCTATTCCATAATTAGTATAACAATACTATATATTGCAATTAGAATGATTATTATACTAATATTGCTCATTGGTAAGATGTCAGTCAGAATCACAATATTTGTTGGGTGTGAGTTAAAGGCATGCATTTTCTTATAAATATGTCTACACTTTGCATAGAATTTACTTTTCAAAATTATGAGCTGTATTGAGAAGTAAATCCTTTTTCTGGTGCATGTACAGTATAACATCACATTCTATAGATAACTTTCAGCAAGTCAATATTTGAGTATCGTCATCACGTTGCTGCATGTAGACAGTCTGCAACCTGTTCCTCATACAATCTAAATATAAACCAATTGATGATATTAATAGTACGGAGGATCATCATGATTGATCTGTTACAAGCTACTGAAATCCTTGCATCTGATTGGCTCAGAACAAATTAATAAGTGAAAATCACAGACTCTTTGCTTCAAGGAACACTCCCCTATTTATAGACTAAGTGCGTGTTGGTGAAGGGTTATTGAAGACTGCTCTTACTTAAACTTCTAGGGGCAATTCCATAGGTTGGTGGACATGAGCTCAATGTGTCTTTGTACATATAGCCCATCTGAACTGTAACGTGAGTAACCACTTTATCTGCACCCCTAGTAAAAACCATGTGTTCTTTATTTTCTTAATTATATACAAATTTGTCTCCCTAATATACTTCTTTGAAATGGATATAATCAACTTTCATAAAAGCCTTGCATGAGGACACTTTTCACTTATGTCCACTTTTCATTTTATGCATGTCCAAAACATGTAACATGAGTAACCGACACATTTCAAAGATTTGCCAGGAGCATAATGAAATTTCCCAAGTTTTGTTTTTATACAAAGGATAGTCAGACTGCGTACTATGTTGTGATAAAGAGATGTTAAGTTCCTATCAATAATAATGGAGATACAGCTCCAAGTATGAGTCAAGGTGTCTCCAAATGTAACGTGAGTAACCGTGGAATAGCCCCTAGGTTTCCCAAGTGTAGAAGGAGATTGATATGAGCAGGAATTGCAGAAAATAGACTAAACTTTCAGTTAATAGTTGTGCTTCTCATATTGACAGCATTTATAAACTTTATACTGATGCGTTTCTCTGCTTCTTATTTCATTTTGTTTTCATTTTCACTTTTTCGTGTTTTTTTTCACTCACCCTTCTGCCACATACAAACTCTTCTACTTTATTCTTGCTTTTTCTTCTTCTATCTACCTTTCTCTCACTCTTTTTCTTTTATCTCTCTCTCACTCTCTCATTTTGCTTCAAGAAACACTTCCCTATTTACAGACTAAGTGCTTGTTGGTGAAGGGTTATTGAAGACTGCTCTTACTTAAACTTCTAGGTTTCCCAAGTGTAGAAAGAGATGGATATGAGCAGGAATTGCAGAAAATAGACTAAACTTTCAGTTAATAGTTGCACTTGACCAGGTTTCTACATGTAAATGATGAACTACTGTAAGAGCATAGCTATACACAGTTAAAGCCTGATACCTTTCCCATGTCAAAGTGAGCCCCCTATAGAGATTTCTAGAGGGGTTTTATCAAGAATCTTTAAACACCAAACATTTCTTATTTCAAAATATCACTTTATTTTTGTTCTTCAAAGTTTATGACATAGTACATGACTGTATCTCTATAATTTCTATAGGGCATACAAATCGCTGGAATACAATTTTAGTTTATTGGACCAGTCGCCCGTAACACAAAGCTTAGCAGTGATCGTAGAACATTTTTCTATGATTGATTCCATAGACTACAATGTACAATCAACCATAGACTTCAGGCGTACGATGAATCGCTATTCTTTGTGTTACGGGACCCATATTACCTTTAATCAAAGCTACTTGCAAAGTTTTCAACATTAATTTATATATAAATGCTTTCTTTTTATTAGTGAAATAATCATACTTGTGTATAAAGTTCATCCAAAGTTTACTATTAGCAATCTCCTTTGGAGTTATACGATTCTTGACTTAGCCTGATTTTAGAAGACCAGAAATATGAAGAAAAAGCAGGGATGAATTATAGATCCTGAAAATGTTGACCCAATTATGGATGTACTGTGTGAAGCCTTAGGTGTATGATTCATACTCTCTCAGTTTAATTAGGTCTGATGTTTTTCAGTACCAATGACACATTCACACATTGGTGTAGTCCCACCCATTGAATTAGCAGGAGAGCCACAAGCGAGGGTGTGAGGGTTGGGCCTCGGGAGATGCACGACTAATTGGTTGTGCCCACATGTTAGGTTTGCAGTTCAAGAGTTTTCAATACATCATACATTACATGCCGTGTACTTATTTCATGTACTGGGCGTGTGCACAGCCGAAGGCTAAAACAACTCTTTCAATTAGTGTTTGGAGTGAATAGTTCTCCTAATTCCCTATGTCTCAACTACCCTAGGTGAATTCACCATCATTATTTAATTACTTCTATATCCCATTAGGTTTATACAAGTAATTCTAAGCGAAGGCAAGTCATTATATGTAAAGGTGAGAAGGAAGAACAAATAATATACATGAATACGATTGAGGGTAATTACAGGTATTGATATAGAAGCAATTCCTTGTGTTGAAAAAAAAAATTGTGGAAGATCAAATGCTGTCCAGAAATGAACTTTATGAAGCATTAAACAGCAGGAAAGAATATGACACCTGTATTACTGCTGACATTGTCTAGTATAGGGGAGGAAGAGCTGAAAATGAGAACTCAGAAGATTAGACATTGCAACGAAAATTTACTCGGAAACAAACTTAAAAACTTTGAAAATAAAATGTGAGACTATACCAGAGGTGGTCAGTATCACTTTGTACCCAAATCATGACATACAGGTACATGTTACATGGAAATACAAGATTGAAAATACAAAGTGGTAAAGGTGAAAATAAAGTTACAAATGCCAAAGTTGATGACTATGTTTTTATGGAATTGTAACCTAAAAATCAAAAGGGGACAGGAATTGTTTGTTGTCTGTGGCACCATCCCCTTCTCCCCCCCCCCCCCTCCCCCATCTTCTACAGAATCAGATTTTGAAAGCATCAAGAATACAGTATTGAAGTGGAAATATGGTGGGGGGGGTTAAAAGTATATTGTGAAAAAGGGGACATTTTACACTTCATACATGTATTTGACTGAAGCATTCACACGAAAGAATACAATTGCCTGAAGATTGTGTTGTCCACCCCTCCTATGACTTCCACCGGATCATTGTAAATAGGTTAGCACCTCCCCGACACAGATCAGACAATTGCCCTTCCTTCCTGCCCCCCTTCCCAGGGGCCAAGTGCTTCAATCAACACTTCTTACTCGAAGGAGGGTATTCCCAATCAGCCAAGACGACTTCATCTATCTCCTACTTTCAAAGACACATCCTAACTGACCATTAGTTTGAGGAAGCAAGGCGTGGAGACCGTCAGGTCAGGAGGAGGACCAGATTTAGGCCCTCAAGGTCCTATGAGCGGTCAATTTAACATGGTCAGTTGGTCAGTTTAATGCTAAGAGGTGGGATAATGGCATGTAATTTCCATTTAATAAGGCTTAATTGTGCCTGTCTGTTTTAAGTGAGTAGATATAGAGTGATGATGGCTTAATTTTCAATCAGTCACTCATAATTTTTTTAAAGAAAACTGGTGTTAAACATTTCTTTAATTGATCATTTAAAGGCATTATGTACTGATTAACAAATTGTAACCTATTACATTGAGTAATGAATATAATGATAATAATAATAATACGACGTTGCTTGTATAGCGCATATCACTGCCCATGGGCGTCTCTATTGAATAAAATCATAGTTAACAAGGCAGTCCTTACAAAATTCATTTTTTCTTTATTACAGGCAAAGAAATTAGGCCTACATGAATAATATCATTTGAAAATTAAAAAGGAATACATTAATGCTTACATGTATGCATTGTATTATTTCCATGTAATTCCAAGAGTCTAAATCAGATTTGATGCTACTAATTATTTATTATTCTATAAATAAACAAGATTACCACATTATATATTCTCATTGAAAAAATATATTGTTTTAAATCTCAGTACATGCAATAATTCTTTGTAGGTAATGTGTGTAAACAGTATGAACAGAATTAAGTAGTCGGTGTGGACATGAAGTGGAAAATATCAATTTTTACAAGACCAATTGCTTGTGACTCACAAATCATGATTCATGAATAGGTTTACATTGAAAAAAGTCATAGTTTCATTGGAATCATTTCTATATTCATCAAAAGGTTGACATTGCTATCACTCCTGTGTCAAGAATCTGTTTTATGTATTTATTTTCTTTTAATTCTCTATTTATCAGACCACAATACATGATTATTTTTTCATCTTTAAAATCTGTTCATGAAAATTCTTAAACTTATTTAAAGTTTTAATTGATTCTAGTTGATTTCTATATACTCCAAAATATTTTGTAAAACTTAAGTGCAAGGATAATTGTCTGTTTTCCACTACTCCGTCAGGCATGCTCTGATCCCGGGGGGGAGGCCTGTCAAATATATTGCTATACACACGCGTGACCATGAAATTTCCAAACACCCCCTAAACTAGTTTATCTCTGTGTGCAAAATAACCCCCTAAACAAGTTTTTTGCGGGCTTTATTTACACATTTTGGCCCATAAACAAGATATCGCCAAAATATGACCTCGGGGGAAAAGCTTGGTGAAAAAATATACCCTTAATACGTTTGGCTAGTCTTTAAAAAAAAAGCTTTGGGGGAAAAACATACCCTAACTAAATACATTTGACCTCGCGATTGACCATTGACCGGTCTTTAAAAATCACCCTTTTTCTTGAAAATCTGTGTTTTTGATACCCTTAACAAGTCCACGCGCGGACCGCATCAAAAACTGAAAAAACACCCCTTTAATTGCATTTTTCTGGTCACGTGTGTGTACAGCAATATATTTGACTGCCCCCCCCCCCAGGGCTCTGATGTCAATTTCTAACGTGTAATTAGCAATCTTTTTCTTCTCTAATTTGAAGTATTCAGTACATACTTTAATATGGAAATTGGAGCTTGTACAGAACTATGATGAAATTAGGATTTTATTGGAAAAGGGGACAATGAATATGATGAAATTATGCAATTTTCCTGGAAGCTGACTTTCAGAGATTTGATTAAATCTTTTCACCCAAGCATTAACTTTCTCACCAGGGATGGAGTATATTAGAAAGTAGAGTAGTATGATGATAGAAAGCATAGAGAATGCTGTGATGATGAAAGGGAGAACACAGGAATGAAGATTGGGAGGGGAGGTGATTATCGGTTTTAATTCAATGCCAAGTTTGAAGTCAGCCTTCAAGCTCTCATGCGTTTGAGTGACCATTTCTTGGCATAGCCCAATAACTAAAGTACTCATAGATTTCCATTTCCAATTAAATAAATCCTTTCTTTCCGCTCTTCAACACATCAATTTGACCTACAGCCAAATCTGCCATTTATTCTCTCTCTCTCGCTCTATTTCTAACACGCTTTCTCACACACACAGTTCCAAACTTTCTTCTCCTTGTTACCTTTTCCTCTTTATTCTTCTCTCTCTTTCTCATCCTTAAACACACTCACACAATTACACACTTTCTTTCTCTCTCTTAGCTCTCACACACAATTGTTTACTTTCTTCTTTACGCTTTTCTCTCAATCTGGGTGTGTGTGTGTGTCTTTGTCTTTCTCTTTCTCTCTCTCTCTCTTGGTCTCTTGCCTATCCTCAAACACCTCATCTCTTTCCGGAGTTGTTTTGCAATTAGTGGCAGTAATTAATTAGTAATCAATTCCTGTGAGCTATCCTTGATGGTGATTAAAGGAGCACAATCCCTTTAGGATGTACACTGTAAAGGATCTCTTTCATTTCGTTTTGACCTGATTACAATACACGAAATATGAACTGATATGCAGTGGTGATTGAAACTGTTTTATTTCTCTAACTGTGCATGAAGGTATCCTCAAAATACAAAGACAATCATCTTAATAGTGATACTACAATATATTCTGCATTCTGCATTTAATCCTCCAAAATATACATTTGGTTGTGTACGATTAACTTCTTATGAAAAATATGTGCCGATCTTTTATTCCATTGTTTTCTACCATTTGTTTGATTTGTTTATATTCATTTGTGAGGTTTATAAGGGATGGGGATGAGAGATAATGTGGAACTGTCTGAAACATATTTTACAAGTGAAAACTTGAAATTTGACAATAATCATAAATACCAATCAAAATTTGTGTGATGAGGTACTTCTGCAGTGCTTTTTTTCTCAATCTGAACAATCCTATAATATCAAGTAGTATCACCTATGATTTGGATATATACAAGCTAAAGATTAAAACTCAATTGAGAATCTTGATTGTGAGTTATAACTTTTTATTCTAGATCATCCTTGGGAATTGATATTCATTTTTAACAATTAATATGTCTGAGATTTAAATTGTAAAATCACAACAAAATTTGCAGGCCTCCTTAAATACGAACATCATGTGATCTTACTTGATTGGTTGTAAACTATGTGATGATGAGTTATGATTCGTCCATTTCTGAGAAATGAAACATGAATGTGTTTATCATTTAATTAAGTAGGATAACTGGTTAACATGTAGGAAGTCATTGATACAGGCAGTGTTGGCTTGGTTTCAAACTGTGTCATTAGTTTAAATCATCATTTACTTTTTACAGGTACTTCTGGGGTTGATAAAAGACTTTTTGATTAGAAATACTTGATTTTTCACCAAATCAGAAATTTTCACCCAATCAGAGATTCTTGATATTTGACTAATCAGAAACTTTCTAAAGAAATATTCTTGTTCAAAGAATTATTCAACAAATCAGAAATACACATGGAGTTCTTGGATTTGAATTTTTAGTTGTGTTTGAAGCCTTGTTTGATGTCCACTTTTATTTCCCTCTTCATAGCTCTGTCCGCAGTAATCAAAAAGAAGAATTATTCAATGCTGGCTAACTATTAATTTAAAGGATCTTGCAATTCTGTGATTCCTACGATCATGGGACCATTTTCCCCTTTGTCATCAAGGGGTGTGTTCCCAGAATATTTAACTTTTTAATGAAAACAGAATATATAATGGATTAAGACAATAGTCATAAAATTGTCATGTGAATGTTGGCTAAAGCATCAGTGTCTGGGCAAATAAATAGATCAAGTTCTTAATAGTCAATTATAGAAACTTATCTCCATCAGAATGTTCAGTGGTTTGTTTAACAAATTTTGATAAAAATAACCGATTGAGATCAGTAATGGATTTAACACTAGGCTTTGTTGAAGTGTCCTCATGTGACAATAAGACTTAGCAATATGGGTGTAGACCTAATCAATTTTGAGCAAATGATTCCTGATGAGTCTTAAGCGAGCTCATCAGGTATTATTACAAAGATTTAGTCAAGGCCCTGGGTAGTGTTTTGATGAGAAGTGCTTACTTGGTAATACACATACCACCAATCAGTTCTGGGCGATGATTATTAAAATGAATTGAATAATGTGAGAAGTATGAGTCAATAGGTTATGGCATCTTCTCTATTGCCTGAAGTTTAAGGCTGCATCGTCTCGATCTGAATGCGAGGAATTTATCAGACTTTGATGACGGGAAGCGTAACCAAGTTTAGGAGGTAATGTCCCAGCGAAGTAATGTAGACATGTCATAATAGAGTTTATCCATATTGGAAGTTAGAGGAAAGGATGGTTTGGGAGTAAACGATAATTGTAGAAACTGGCCACTGCATGAGTCATGCTGTCAAGGAAAGGGGCTTGCTGTCCAATTTGAGAAACACCCAGGCATTCTCATGTATCCTCTGGTAGGCAGTCCAGTGTTACCCTCTTCTTATTCCATTAGTGACATCGTTGCAGAGGTACATTGTCAAGAGGAAATAATGTCCACACCCAGTATTGTTCATGCCAAATCCCAAGAGCTCAAATCAAGACCACCTCCTTGATTAAAGACTAATCTATCACTTCCTTTTTCTATTATCCCCTACATTTGTCTACGCCCTTCAACCCTAAGCCCTATTTAAACAAAATACATTTGGCATTTTTTCGGCAACGATATCCCTCTAATTTAGTTCCCCCCTCAATCATTTACACTCTATCACACTCTCTTTCTGAGCTGTTGATGAGCATATCTCTTCGGACGTTGTTCGCAATTCTGGAGGGGGCGAGAAAAGAGGCTGTGACCATAATACTTTCCTTATTGAAGGCGGTGGCTCTCTTGGGATTACACATGGGTGCAGACACTGGGACATACAGACACTATTAATTCTAGTGTAGCTCAAATCCATGTTTCATTTCCAGTTAGATGCTCCGACTCTGATCGAAACGAGGGCAGCAGTCAAGTTACCTTCTCATTCCTTGTAGCATTCAATAGGAGGACTTGATTACATTTCTATCACCATTTTGGTCCAACCTTTATTAAACACCCATCCCTGATTGGAGCTAACATTCTTTTGATTCTCACACGCTTTATCATCTACACACCGTGCACGTGCACTGCTACTTAGGGGCGTTGCTAAGGTGGTGTCCTCGTTGCTAAGGACTGGCTGTCACTGACGCTCTGTCCACTTTTACATACAAAAGCTAAGGTGGAAAACATTGAACAACAGTTGTTACCGTCTGTCTCTTCTACTATCTCACCATTACATCATCAGCTGATATCCCCATACCAACAAACTTTAGGTTAGCTCTATCTTATAGCTGATTTTTCTAATTTACATCATTGGGATATATTTCTTTTTCCTTCAAGTTTTTATTAATTCATCGGTAAGTATCATTATTCAAGATTGAAATGGCTTCATCTTTATTTTTCATTGATGTAAAACTTTTGATTTCTCAGATCTTTTTCAATTGTATTTTTATTATGTAGTAATGTTTGCTTAATTGATTGATGATATATGTTTTTCATCTTGAATATTTGTGGTCTTATCTTGTAGCAAATTCATTTGTATTGAATATAGGTTTGCCATGTTTTTGCCATGTACTTCTAAATCTTTTTTGTTACAAAGAATTGTAGCTGATCTGATTCTTCATTTAGGAAATATACAAAATATCCCTTTGGAAACCAGGAGGGGCACATTTATTAATCAAGTAGATGATGCATGCATTAGTATGCATTGTTTCTACAAGACATTTTGAAAAGACGCATACATGTATGTTTTAGGTCATGATGTTGCTGGCTTTCTATAATTGTGTTTGATTTGATCAATCGTATCTCTTTTAAAACAGGCCCTAGCGCAGCAATTTTTGTACTTTTAATTGTATCATTGACACTCTCTGGATAATATAAAGCTTTATTGTCTGTTTATTTGTGCATGTACTATTTTCATGAATCATTAGATAAGACATTATTCATGTATTCAGATTTCAAACTCAATCATATTTCTGCAAGTGCTACCTAGCAACTCCGTTCTTGATTAAAGGCTAATGCTTAAGAAGTATTTGTATTATGATCATTATTCATTATTACGTTGGTTCTATTTCCTTGGAAAGGGTAACTAACATTCGCTTCAGTTACTTTTCTCATTTATTATATGCAGTCAGAAAATCCTCTCTATATCATACTTTTCCAGGGCATTTATGATGAATTTTGTTCTTTCCATTTAGATCCTCTCATTATTTTTATGTTCCTCTCTCTCTCACAGACTACATGGACGATAACATCAACCGAGTAGAGAAGACGATCGGTAAGTTGGAATTTATTACAACTGTATTTTAAAGAGCAACAAATAAGCATTTACTAGTTCTTGGTTATGTACTGGACAGTTATGAGTTAAGTTGAAATCATTGTTAACTTGGAAATTCAATGAAACAAATTGTACATTTTGTGCACGGTGAACATGATGTGAAACTACATGTATCTGTGTTTAATATCTTGACCTGATAATTTCTTTCATTACATCATTTCAAGTGAGAGATGAGTAGATGATGTAACAATCTTCCATCGAAGCAGATCAAAAATGTTTTGATAATGTCTAATTTTTTCTTTTCCTCTATTTTTTTTTCAATTCTTTCTTCCATCTTTCTTCTATGTTCATACTCTCTTCCTCCATATTTTTATTGCATCATATCCAAGTTGTTTCATACTTTCACATTGTCTTTATCCAACCCTATATATTTTATATTATCCTATTTGTCAGCTTTGGATATTAAAGGACAAGTCCACCCCTAATAAAAGTTTATTTAAATAGAAGAAGAAAATCCAACAAGCATAACACTGAAAATTTCATCAAAATCGGATGGAAAATAAGAAAGTTATGACATTTATAAGTTTTGCTTAATTTAAGAAAAACAGTTATATGCACATCCTGGTCGGTATGCTAATGAGGGGACTGATGACATCATCCACTCACTATTTCTTTTGTATTTTATTATATGAAAATGAAATATTCTAATTTACTCCTCATTGTTCTCTGAAACAATGTTTTATTCCTCCCTGAACATGTGGTATTTCCATTGTTCTAACATTTTATGGTTCAGTTAAGTTGGTCCCTAATGTCAAATCTGTAAAAATTGAAATATTGTATATTTCAAACGATAAAAAACAAAAGAAATAGTGAGTGATGGACATCATCAATTCCCTCATTTGCATGTCACTGAGTTGCGCATATAACTCTTTTGTGAAAAATAAGCGAAACTTGAAAATGCCATAACTTTCTTTAATATTTTACATCCGATTTTGATGAAATTTTCAGTGTTATGCATGTTTGATTTTCCTCTATTTATTTTAATCAACATTTTTCTGGGGTGGACTTGACCTTTTAAGAACAATGACTTAAACTTTAATTATTAAAATCAATCATCATTCTCTCCTTGTTCTTTGCTCATCTTCTCCTATAGTTGATCTGGATGAGAACCAGAGGACGTTCTCGGAGGAGCTCATCGACCATGAGAGAAACTATACCATGGTTAATAGAGAACTCTCTGTCATCAATGCTAGGCTTAACTCAGGAGCGGCTGGAGGTAAGACTAGTTTCTTTGCTTTCATTGCCACTCATTGCAATATAACCTTCAGAAACTTCTTCCAAAATCATGACTAAATAACAATTATCCGTCGTATTTCGAAATTGTTTCAATTGCACACATACTATGCCATACACCCTTTACACTGCATATCATTGAAAGGTTTACACTGAAAAAGTCCCTAAAATTGAAAAAAATACAACACAGGAATACATTTTTAACATATATTCTTGGGCTTTGGTTGGTCTATCAGATTAAAGTAGAATTTTTCAACAGAATGTTATGATTGAGTGAGCCTCTCCATATCTATTAAAGGTCGCAGAAATCAGTTTTCACGCTGTGTCAAGGGAAAAGGGTGAAAAACCAAACTGTCGATGCGTTACATATCTCTCTCTTTTAAGAATACGTTTAGTCAATGGAAATAAAACAGATACATATTAACTATGTAAAACAACTTTTCTACCCGAATGAACACTTGAACCCAAGGTAAACATGTTCATGCCAGCTGGATAAGAGGACATGAAACGAAACCAATCAATGTAAACAAAACCATTTCCGGTTTTTCCAGCATGTTCTGGTATTTGTTTACGTCTTATTACAGGCAATAAAGCAAGATTTCAACGTAAAAAACCTCTATAATGGTAACGCTTAGTTATAAAGTTAGATAACTGCATAAAATAGGATGAAAATTGATTGACTGATGCCTTCATTTACCTGTTATCCAATGTAAAATAAACTGAGTCTAAAGAACATGAACTGTATTGAATAAAGACTGTGCCACACCCTTTTTATATCTGGATAATTTGAGAGCCATGATGATAGATTCAGGCAGCCATTATCCTTAATCATCTGGACACTTTTGATGTGGGCAGCTATTATCATGATCACATGTACAGAGATGTGAAAGGAAATGAACATGGTTATGTTTCATTTTGTTTCTTCTCATGTTATTCATGTTTGAAGAACAACATTGATCATTTTCTGCCATACTTCCCACCATTAATCACCTTAAAGAGTGTAGCCAAGATCATTTCCTATATATTAGAATTTCAACTTTAGTAATTAAAAAAATATATATATATATATCTGATGGAAACATCGATTTTATGAAAATATCTTTTCACCTCTTTGTAATTAATTTGAATCATTTCCAGGTTATAATTTCAACTAGAGTAACAAAAAGATATAAAATCTGACTGGAACATTATCAATTCTCTGAAGATATATCTTTGCACCTCTGTGTAGTTTAATTTGAATCATTTTCTAAAATACATTTGCAGATCTGGTAATAAAAAAGGTTTTTGAAAAAATCAGAAGAAATCCTTGAAATTCTCTAAAAACAATATTTATCTATATCTTTACTTTATGTTTTATTAGAATCATGTTCCCAATGCATCGTTCTCATTTTAAAGTGCAAAGAGGCATGCAATATTGTTTATTTGAAATGCCTTATAAGATTATATTTGAATATTGTTAGTGCACATTTCTTATGAGGGATGATATCTTTTGCATAATATCTTGAGAAGACATATATTTCATATCAAGTTCATTGCAAGCCAAGAATTGATAATACACACCATCCTGGGAGGAGTGAGAAACGCCCTTTCACCCTTGAGATGTTTACATTACAAGCAATTTAAACAACTTTGTCATGTTGTCTGAACACACCCCAATTATCTGTCTGAATATTGAGATATAATTGCAGTATTCATATGCCTGAACCGATTCTATTTTCTGAGAGAGTTCTTTAGAGACGTGCATATCATCTGTCTAGTTGTATTGGTCTACTGTCAATGTTAACTGAGGAGGAGGGTTTAGAAACACCCTTATACCCTTGACATGTTCACATCTATCCTAGATATTCCATTCCAGGCAATATGGCGTATTCAGCCTTGTTGTGTGAATGACCCCTATTACCTCTTCCTGTACCTTTTCAGATTATCTCATTAGATGTCATTTCTCATTACTGATCCAAATGTCAAATACAGTATTCAAAGGGAGTCCAGAGAATAAACTTATACCCCAAGTACAAACATTCTATTGTGTTATGACAGAATGCTTTTGAAAGGCTTCAGATTCCAAGGTGTGAAATTATTTTATATTTTATTTTGTTTTATTGCATCTAAATTCTCCACCTGTTGCCTATTAGATTTTTAAAATGAATTTATTGAGATAGTTTTTTCTTTTTGATATTTTTCTACTATTCAAATTCAATTCTCTTTATCAAGATTTAGTATTTTGGGGTTTATTTATAGATTTTTGGTTTTGTTTTGTTTTACGTGAATTTGGCATTTACCGAACTAAAGAAAAGGAAACATTCAACATTCAACATTCAAATCATGTTTATTTATTTTTAGTTTGCTATTTACATTAGAAAATAAGGTATGTACAGCAAAAGGGTTAATTTCATTTTCATTTTCAATAATTACATTGTAGATAGTTTCTTCAACAAATTTGTCGTATCAATCATATTGATAATCAATAATTTAGAAATGTTCATCAGAAACAAATGAACATGTGAGAAAATTTGGAAGTACTGGTTGATATTAACTAATCCCTTATGTCATGATTTTTGTTAGATTTATATATTTTGAATCATTCTTGGCATTTGTTACTTGGTTTGAGAGTGTGAAACCCATGCAAATTCAAATTGACACATCTCATTTTATTCTCCTAACTCACGCCAAGCCCATACATGATTCGCACGTGATTTGATTTGTTACTCAATTTTACAATTGCAAACACTCTTGTTGAGTATCAATGATATAAAAGGAGTAAATGATTGACTGAAGGAACAAACAACAAATGAACGATTTGGTAATGAATTAGTTGATAATGACCCCCCTCCCCCCATAAAAAAAAAAGAATAGAATAGAATTATGATAATGAATAAATGCAAATTAGATTGGAAAAATATCAATCAATTGATCAATCAATCAACCAAGCAGAGAGATGAACGAAATGGAGATGGCCCGGGGGGGGGGGGGGTACTTAGATTTGGTTTGGACGGGGGTGTGCAGCTGAAAGTTCAAAATCCATACCCATTTTTACGGGTCATTTTGGCTAAAAAAGGTACCCCTATTAGGGATTTATTAAAATCTGACAAGCAAAAAAAAAAAAGGTTATCACCCAAAATTAGAGGAGGATATGGACCCATGTTTAAGGCCAGTATCTAAAAATCGGGGCCATGTTTAGGGATTTTCCAGCATAAACCATACCTTATGTTTAGGGATTTCTTCCAAAAAAAGTGACCCATTCCACCGGCACATCCCAGTATGCCTTATTTCGTAAGTACCCCCCCCCCCCTCCCCTGGGAAGATGGAAAAAAGAAAGAGAAGGAGAGGAGGTACGATATACATGTACCATGGACACTTTGTGGTAGGGCCCATGGATATACCATGGACCCTGGATATACCGTGCGTGAATGAAAATATGTCATTCTTGATATACATGTAGGTACATACCTGGTGTTTATCAAACTAGACAGCAAGCTTAGGGTGTAGGTCCCTAGACAATTGATCCATAGATCCAGAGAAGTTAAGACATTGGGACACGCCTTTCTCAATTCAATTGAATTCCAAGGACTTCAAGCATTAACCAAGATTAGGTAATGCACTACCTGGAACAAGATATGAAAGAAGAAATGATATAAGACAGAAAGAAAGAAGGAAAGAAATTCATGAGGAGCAGAAAGCTTGTTTATGAAGAAGGGAATGAAGAGAGATAGATAAACTTGATGGAGCGGCCCACAAGGCAGTCAGTGGCATTCAATGGTAAAAAAAGAAATGGTAGAAAATACAAGAGAGATTGAGAGACAGACAGAAGAATAACGAAGTCAATAGATTAAGAACTAAAATGGAGCATTTCTTTACGACTTTGCTCTTTATTATAAATGTCTGTTCTAATTATCTTGCTTGAGCACAATAGAATGCTAAGCAAACGTGTTAAGATGAGATAATATAACGCTGCCTGAAGGAAATGAGTGTTCCTTAAGAAAACCCTTACTGGTCCAATGTAAGGCGTGTCTTCAGACCTGTCAAACTTTGACAGCACATCTTGACAATATCAAATTCAAAACATCAGCCTACCATTCAAACATTGACAAATTCTACCAAATTACCATCACATGGGCTATGATGTTCTCCTTCAAATTCTAGGATCAGATTCTCATTATCCAATAACGACCAATCAAATTGAGAGATTGTATCTGGTATTCTTGGCCATACGGTCACACCTCCCTTGATTAAGATTGGCAGTGTTGAATTATGATACTTTATAGAATGGGTGATTGCTCTATGATATGAAAGCTGTAAGTATTGACAGGGAAAGTTGCTGACTCACTTGACGTGTCCTGTTTTTCATGTAAACCCAGACAAATTCAATTTATAAGTACATGTACTCGCTTATAACATTTCTACTCATAGATGTAGATAGAAGAATTGTATTCAATTTCAAGGCTATACAAATCATTTGGTTCAATGATTGTTTGATGTGTTTCAGCTCATTTTGAAACTATCTTTGAAAGATCATAATCGTAATTGGATCTGTCTGGCAGGACTTGATTTCAAAATATAGGTGAGGAAAAGAGATTTTTCAAAATATCTTGAATATGCATTTTACTAGTTATAAAGTAGATTTTAGGTGTTTGGTAGGGAATGTTTTAGTCAATGAACAAATTAAGACTGGAGGCTTTCATTTACAGGGTGATACTTTGAAATTATGACCGTAATAGAGATACTAGTACTAGACTGGGGAGACTTTCTAACTTGAAACATGCAATGAATGTTCTGAGCTGTAATGAAAATGCGTGTGGACCATTGACTTGTCAACACCATAACATTTCATACATATACAATTAAGCTAGGTAATTGTCTTTAGTAGGAGAATCATAAAATCACATATTGTTTTGGAAGTGATTAGGTATGGTTCCACCTTCCTATGAGTTTTACATGTACCAATCACTCTAATTCTAGCATACACAGAGACTGGATCTCGAGCTGTACATGGACATTTTTTAACATAAAACATTCTCTTTAAAGTGGAGATCGTCAATATGAAAACTGATCAGGATACATTTATTTGCTTATCTGAGTCTAGCTTTTTGGAGCTCTAAGATGAACTTGCTCGTCAATAATCAAGTATGTAGGAATATCACATTAAATGTGTGTTTGGGAGGATAAATGTACCTGTACAATAGTGTACAGTTTAGATCATTTGTTCATTTCCTTCATCTTAAGACTGTGTTCAGTGATAATTTGGTTTTCAAAGAGAAAAACTTCACCAACCAGGACAAAAATACTTTAGGAAATGGTTCTAGTTATCTTGTTTATGCTGTCTTACCCCAGGCTTGGGAGATTATTATTACACAAGTTAATATGAATTATGCAAGTATTCCTTGTTGTGTTTGACGGTGGTTTCTAATTAGATCTAGTTCATCATGTGTTTTTTTATGCAAAATATATTATGAAAGTGGGTGTCGTGTTTTTTGAGGAAATGGTGTAATTTCAGCCCCCTTATAATTATCACATTAAATCATAATCTAGATAATGGACCTTCTTAATTTGCCATTTAAAATAAAATATTCTGTGGATATCTTTGTTTAGAAACGTATTATTTTGATTGCTCTGTGGTAATTTTTTTTAAAATCATTTTTATACAGCTACATGTATATAAACTGATGTATGATTGATACCAATATCCGTATGTAGCCACTGTGAAGAGTTAAATATTGGGATCAAGGGGGGCGGGTTGAAGGAGGTCTGATACCATTAAAACCTTTATCAAATTGTTTTGAAATTGTAACATTGAAGCTACATAGTCTTCCATTTTGGTTCATTTATGGGATCCTTAGAGGTCAAACCAAACTGTCACTTGAAGGGGTCAAGAGACAGAATGAGTAAAAGTGGAATGACATCAGTATGATGCGTGTGTTTTGTGAGGGGGAACGTCAGGGACAGAGGATTATAAGGGATTTACAGCACGCTTTAACTTCACAAACACGTTCAGTTTGAGAAATCTTAATTATTTCTGAAAAGGGATTTGCAGGGCAAAGCTCCCACGTTACTTGATACTCATTCACTCTTAAAGTCAGCATTAGGCTAATTTCCGCTCCATGGCAGTTGAAATATTGTTTTTAGGGATTAGTTTCTGTTTCCAGTCCACAACAACCATTGAAAAGGATCGGTCTCAAATATGTCAGGAAAAATTAATATTTGTAATTGGTTGATGACTTTATTACCCTAGCTTGCAACCATGTGTGAATGTTGAGGTCTTCCTATTAAATAACATATTATTGGCATTTTGCCATTGAGCATGGTTCCTTTTACTATACCATAGCTAAAAACTTGCTTTCATACTAATACGACGGTCACATTGGTGAAGCTGACTCTGGACTAATCAAATCTATTATGTTATTACCAATGACATACAATTAGTCCTTTTGGAATCTTTTTCATTGGTGTGACAGTACAATAGCATTTTGCCTACTTCATTCCAAGTATGTCTCTATTTTTGTTCTTAATCCTCATGATGAACTATAAATATAGGAATATCTCACATTTATTTTCATCAGTACAGTAGACTCATTTTGCAATGTTTGTCTGATATAACCCTTGTATACATGATTGCCCCAATCAAGACAATTTTCTTTAATCTCCTTTGTGTTGAAATTAATTCAAAGGTGTTCATAAACCAAATAATATCAACAATTTAGAACAAGGTGATTACACTACAGGGTTCTTTGCTTTCCAATTGATAATATGCATTCATAAAATCAGATCTAAAAAAGCAAACCCAGAATGATACTACAGTTCAAGATTCTAATACAGTGAAAGGTACTGTATATAGTATTATTCCGAATAGGTAATTCCTTGATGTTTTGAAGAAACCAAATAAATGAATTATCTCATTTCTGCCAAATTCCTTCAATAATGAACACTCTCTTGTAATATAAATTATCTGTTCCCAGTCCTACCATCATAGTTCCTTATCCTCTCCAATAGGTGCTTGTAAATCAAAGCGATCATCAAAATTCCTATTAATTTTATACAAGAACTTGTTTCGGCCCAAATACTCAATGAATCACTTTTCTCATTCATACCACCCAATCCAGACCCTTTTAGGATAAGTTCTCTATGAGGCTGTTCTCACTACGTTCCTAAAACTAGTTTAGTGGAAACTAGTTTAAGGCGTAGTGAGAACGGTCAAAGCGGTCTTGGAAGCGATCTTCCAAACCAGTTTGGAAAACCACCTCGCGATGTAGTTTTCAAGATCGCTTTGCCTTGTTAAACTGGTTTTAGCGTAAGTGAGGACACAACCGTTCTTCGGGAAGCGATCTTCGCACGTTTTGAGCGCGCTACTCCACACGACAGGTGTAGAATGCCTATGCTGCGGTTTAGAATTTCGCGCAAACGTGTCACCCCACTGAGAGCGTTTCCATAGCAACAAGAGCGCTTTACGTGAAGTGATTTTGAAAACCACTTTCATGTGATCAAGTGGGAACGCTAGCAAAGCGATCTTTCAAAGTGGTTTCCTGAATCGGTTTCCAGTAAACTAGTTTTAGAAAGCGTAATGAGAACGGCCTCCTAGTTATGCACATTTGAAATCCCTAGCACAGCAACCCAACAATCCAAGCACCTTACAGCTCCATTGCCCAATGTTTAGGGTAGAAGTTCATATAATTACTTTCACTCTGCAAGTATACTTGAGCCAGATGAAAACTCCCTGTAACAGTTCTCTTACTTTTGAAAAGTTTCTACTATACTAACTACCAGGAATTTTATTTTGGGATATTACAAGTAATTTGCTTTCACACTGGCAAAAAATACTTTGTATTTTTTTATCATTGTAGATTTCCCTATCAGAGAATGCCAGGTATCCTCAGTATTTGAGTGTGTGAAAGCAGCATGTAATATTAGACCAGTCTTCCATATCACGCGCGTCATGTAGACCCCCCTGGCGTTACACGGGCATTCCACTCTGATGGCTAACACCAAAGAGCATTAACACTTGAAGCCTTCTAATTCATGACGTCCTCTCACAAACCAACTCTGTTTCCCCTTCAGAGTATCCAGTGTTTGATACACAAACACTCTATCTCCTGTAACATAGGAAGTATTTGGTTTAGGAGTGAGAGTATGAGGAGGGGGGGGGGGGGGGTGGGATGTTTGCCAAGAAAGGAGGAAGGTATCGTAAAATGTGCTTGCTGATTGAGGCGGTGAATGTAAGTCTATGAGGTCATCACTGGTTCATGAGATAGCCAGTTCAATAACCTCAAGAAAATGTTCAAAGAAGGACTCATAGGACTCCGTAGGTGTATTCAGAATGAAATTTGTCATAAGAAGCCTTACTTACATCAATTGATGATGTGAAAAAGGGAAAAGGTAAATAAATAGTAAAGAGCAATTGTAGGCCTAATGTAAATTGCCATATAACATAGAGCTCCTTTGAAAGTGAGGTTATACACATGAAAAACAGGACCTGTTGCATAAAAGTTCTATTATAGTAATTGCGCCATCTAATGGAATCCTTGATTTTGATTGGCTATTCATCTTTGTTATAGTAAATGTATTTACCATTGGTTGAAATAGTTATTGTGATAGTAGCTTTTATGAAATGGGAGTATACTTTCTCAAGTTAGCTTGGTTTAGGTTCATTCTCAATGACTACATCTTCCTTTTCTTTGATAGTGTGTGTTTTTACCCCATTGCTAAGAATGCTTAAAAACAAGTAATCAGAGGACTTGCAGTTTAAGATCCTCTTGCAGTGACATGGTAATGAAGATAAATGTCTTTAAGTAAGATAGAGCACTAGTGCACCTTGTAGTAATGAATCCCAGGGCTTAAGATCATGAGACAACCACTCTCCCGAATGAGCTATATAACGTCTCCTATTCTTTATCTTCCTACAGCTTATGATCCTCAACAGGTCTACAAGTGCAAGGGAACGTTTGTTGGACACCAAGGTCCTGTGTGGTGTCTATGTGTGTTTGGTGACCTTCTCTTTAGTGGTTCTTCAGATAAGACCATCAAGGCTTGGGATACCTGTACCAACTACACCTGTCAGAAGACGTTAGAAGGTCACAATGGCATTGTCTTGGCGCTCTGCACACATGGGTAGGTCTCATTAAAATAGGTTAAGGCTATGGAAGAACACATGAAATTACCACAACTTGTGGAGTGTTTCAACATTTTTTGTCAGACAAGTTGTCAGATCTGAGATTTTTCCTTGATTCCTGTTTGCTGAGAAGTATTGTTACTCTAGTAACTGTCTGATAAAAGAGGACTTGTCGGATAAAACGACCGAAAATTCCTTTCATTAAACGCTCCCTTAGCTAGTGTTGACATTTTTTTCCATAAGAAGATATTATGATTACTCTTATTGGAATATTAAATCAGAAATATTCCTGATTTTGTTTATATGTTAATCATTATATTATTCCCAGGAAATAAGATAGCAGCAAAATTTTTATACTGTGTTTAAGTCCTTTTATCTCACATTGATTATGTTAACTTCAATATTTTCTTTTATTAACAGTAACCGTCTGTACAGTGGATCTGCAGATTGTACAATTATGGTAAGTTCTGCTTGATGTCATTGATTTGTAACTAATGAAAGAAAATGCAGAGCTGCCAAGTAGTATGATTTTTCCGTATTTAGTACGTTTTTGCAACCAAAATATGGCAGTACGTTTTTTCTTTAAAAAATACGTTTTTTGTATTTTAAAAAAAAATAATAATAATAATTTTTTTTTTTTTTTTTTTACAAAATCGAAATTTATTGAGAAAAATCATCTCTATATGTCTCTATTTCATAAAACGTACACATATATAGTTATTAGATCAATGTAATTTCAGGTAACTTGTTTTTTTTTCAATCATTTTGTAAAAACCAGGGTGAGATATACACAAGTTTCAATGTTTATTTTTTTTTTTTCATCTGCAAGAGCAGTGCACATTTTAGCTTGCATGCAGCTTGAGCGCCGTCATGGGCGAGTGCGCCAAGCATTTTATTATGAAATGCACTTTTTGGGGGAAAAATACAAAATATTTATCTCACACGGTAAAAATACTGATTTTTTTTGTCAAAATACTGATTTTGGGGGATAAGAATACTGAAAATGCAAAATACAACTTGGCAGCTCTGAAAATGGTTTTTGTCTTATCCTTTGGATTTAGAATGATTTCAGGATATACTCTGAGCTGAACAAGAGGCAGTATGTTCAGTAATTCTTATTTTGAAGAAAAAATATATGCAATTACTGAGGAGCAAAGAACACGAAAATAAGAAATGATGAATGAACAGACATCAAAGCTTCCTTTAAATAGTTATTAACCTAGATTCAATATATCTAGCGATAAATCTTTAAAAATCCTGCAGTATATATTATATATTCTTTGATATTCACTCCTATCTTTATGATGAACATTTACATTGCTCACTTGTATGTGAACTATATACAAAGCTAGTCTATGGTACATGTACATGTAAATATAAAAAGTAATTTTGTATAGAATTGTTTCTGTTTAAGTAATCTCAACATCTTTGAATATTTTAGGTGTGGAACATCGATGCCCTTGAACTTGAGAAGACAATCCCGGCCCATGAGAACCCTGTTTGTACGTTGGTGGCAGCAAACAACATGCTCTTCAGTGGTTCATTGAAGGTTATTAAGGTCTGGGACCTACATACACATCAACTCAAGAGGGAGCTTACCGGACTCAATCATTGGGTTAGGGCGCTGGTCGCCAACGGAAACTATCTCTACAGCGGTTCATATCAAACAATTAAGGTCAGGACATTTTCCTGTTATGGACAATTGAAGACTTTGTCAGAACAATTATAGTCACAAAACTTTTTCAACAGACTTTTAGAATTTTGAGATTTATGAGGATGGCTAATACTGTCAGATCAAAGGCAGAATATTCTAGTTTCTGTGGAAAATGATGTAAATGCAATAATGGATGTGTTCGATTCATCATTACTCGTGAGAAGTATTTTACCAAGTTGGTTTATTATGTAATCTATGTTTTGACCTAATGAGGATTGAATCTGGACAATCCCTTAAGGGTTGTGACATCTGATGATCTGACCCCCTATTTGTGGATTTGAATTTATTAATCTCTGTTCCAGTGTTTCTGTTTTAATTAAAGTAGTTAAAATCTTTGCAATCGAGATGAGACTGTTAATGGTTCTTATTACTCTTATTAGTGAATTTCATTAATAATAATTTTTTCTTGAATTCATTATTTGTTGCAGGTATGGGATCTGAACACATTGGAGATTGTTCACAGTCTGCAGACAAGTGGGGGCAGTGTTTATTCTATCGCTATCACCAATCACCACATCATTGCTGGAACATATGAGAACTGCATACATGTGAGTCAAAATAGATTTAGCACTATAAGAGAAATACCTCAACTTGGAATTATTATCTCAAAATATGTTCTGCAATTCATTTTTTTTATGATCACTTATTTCTTTATCATTAAAGTTGCTTTTTCATTCACTGAAAAGCTGTTCTCCTTTCCAATTACATGCACATTTTAAAAGTAGAATGGACAGACAAAGATACCAAATGTCAATACACTCATCTAACAAGAGATGCGATTGAATACAACACATGAAATCAAGCACAAGTCCCAATATACGTCTTTGATTGTTTGAAAATCAAATTGCATTTGATGTTAACTCTAGCTGGCCTCTGGTCAAGCAGATCTCATGTCAGTTTTTCCCAAACCAAAATAATTTTATACATCTATAAAATCTTCAGAATTTATCGAAATCAAAAGTCCTTGAAATTCTTGATTAAAATTTTGGTAACTGGCACTTCTATTTTACTTTGACCAGTCTTTTTTCTTTCATTATTTGCTCAAATCTGAAAATTTGGTCCTTGAATATATTAGTGATATGCATGATTTTATTGGATTTGACAATATCTGTTGCATATTTTAAATATAAGCTGACCACATAATGACCTTTTGATTTAATTGTACGATGTTGGTTTAAGCCTTTGGGGATAGTATGTCTCTATATTGTCTGAGTGGATGATGTCATTTGTTATTATATGAGTGAATGGGTCAGGGTTTGAATTGATAAAAAATGGTTTATTGTCTTATTTAATTATATGATATTAACCCTAAAGAATGACATGTATTTGAGGCTGGGGTCTGATTTGGTCAGCGGAGAAGCTTTTCTTTGGGATGTCCTAAATATGTTCTTTTTCTCATCAGTTAGTTAATAGTGCAGAGCTTGAGATCCACTGGAACTGATATTTGCCAATTTGAATGTGCTGCCTCCCAAAAAGAAAAAAATGTTAAAAATAATTATAATGATTATGAAAATAATCATAATAATGATAACAAATAAATAAAAGAAAAAAATATATAATGAAAAATGGAATGAGTTATTTAATCAATTAAAACAAACTGATTAAAGGAGAATGAAACCCTTGAAACCAGCTGAATCCATATCAAAGAGAAAAATCAAAGAAACATATTGTTGAAAGTTTGAGAAAGATGGAATGAATAATAAGAAAGTTATGAGCATTTGAATATTGAGATCACTAATGCCATGTAGATCCTCTCATTGGCAATGCGACCAAGATCTGTGATGTCACACACGTACAACTCCCTCGTTACTCTAGTACTTATTTCACTTATGTTCTCACTTTTATAGAGTCTATCACAAGGTGAGGTGTTCTCTTTATGAGAGGACAAGTACGGAGGTTTCACAACATTATATCATTGATGAATTGTTTGTCATATGATTAGAATGAGCAAAAAGAGATGTTTTGGGGTATATTTTCAGTGTCCAAAAGGGGAGAGTTGTTCATCTGTGACATCATAGATCTTAGTCGCATTGCCAATGTGAGGATCTCCATAGCATTAGTGATCTCAACATTCAAATGCTCATAACTCTTCTATTGCTAGTCCTATTTTACTCAAACTTTTGTTGATCTTATTCTTTGATTTTTCTGCTTTCACAAAAGTTAACTTGCTCCAAGAGTTTCATTCTCCTTTAATAGACAAAATTTGGAGATTTGAAAGTGCTCCCCCAAAGAGAAAAAATAATGATAAGAGTGATATATATTGATTAATAAAAAATGATATGTTAATAAATGTATGGAAGATGAAACAAAATTTTAAAAAGATAAAATAAAAAAAAAAGAAATATTTATGAATATAAAACTAACTAAATTATAAGAGTATAAACGATTCTGTAAATTTTGATATATTTTCTATGTTTGTGTTTATGTATTAGGTATGGGATAAGAATGAATATAGTCAGATTGAGACATTAACTGGTCATGTTGGTACAGTCTACGCTCTAGCTGTCATCAGTGCTCCAGGAATGACTAAGGTTTTCAGTGCTTCATATGATAGATCATTAAGGGTAAGATTACAAACCTACATTATTGATTGAATTATTTATTTATTCATTCATTCATTCATCTATTTCTTTATTTCTCTTTTTTTTCAATCTATATTTTTTTACTTATTAACTATTCATTCAATCATTTTTTTTTTTCATTTATTTGTTATTTATTCTTTTATTTATGTATTTGTTATTCATTTATTTATTCATTTATTCATCCATCCATTCTTTTATGTATTTATTTGTTATTCATTTATTCATTTCTTTATTCATCCATCCATTCATTCATTCATTGATTGATGTAATCATTATTTATTCATTCATTCATTCCACTTTGTTTAAAATTCAAATTATGTTTAAATGGACAAAAAACACATCAAAGCTGCATGTATAACCCCCATGCCATGTATTTTTTGCTTATAAATAGGAAAGCTATTTATATAAGGTGGTAATATAATGAAGTTTTATTTGATTGCATAGCCATCATGAAGATGGAGTGTGTTCAAGTATTTGTTGAAAATGGAGTATTTTTAAAGTAATTATGCATGTTTCATTTGAATTAAAGGTATTGTTTAACTTTGTGAGCAGCCGATTTAAAAAATTCTCAAACCAAGATGAAACATGTGTACAAGTGCATGTATTAGAACTAATAAACCCTGAAAACAACCATTATTGAGAATGAAAAGCTACAACTACAAGGCAAACACCGATTTTGTAAATAGGCGTCTTATAGACGCCTAAATAGTACACATAAGTGTATGGGATGAAATTAAGATGGTGTTTTCGGTCACTTTATATTTCAATTTTAGAAGCACTAAATAATTATTTTCGAACGCAATTTTTTCTGGGCTTCATTTTTGTAACATATCACAGACACAGGTGACAAGTGTGACCTTCTAGCTCAGATTTTTTTAAAGTCAAACCAATGTTAACCAATCACTTTAATCACATGTCCAATTCTTATTATCAATCCCAGGTATGGAACATGGAGAACATGATCTGTACACAGACGCTCATCAGACATCAGGGTAGCGTTGCTTGTCTAGCTGTCTCAAGAGGGCGCTTGTTTTCTGGAGCTGTTGACAGTTCAGTCAAGGTGGAGTAGAGATCGTGTACATTTAAACGTCTCCCATCTTGTTCATGCATGTTGTGTAGACCAAGGACCATAATGGGCTCTAGATGTTCAATACGATAAGGATCCACAGCATCTATATTGCACCATATTTCTGTTAAAATGTTCAATATTTCCTTAAAACCTTTCTATAGATACTTAGCTATGGATTCCTTTAAAGTCTTCTGAGATTTTGAAAACATGAAAGCAAGAATATTGTCCTTTGATACTATTGAGTCATCAATAGCCCTTATTACACATTTTATATCTTAATATAACACCCAACTTGACAATGTGAAGATGTCTATGAATATCATATAGATATTTTCATAGCATCTTACAGACTGCAGTCTTTAGAAAAATGCATAACTAATTAAATAGTTTAGTTAAGGATGTTTGGAATTGGAAATAACATAATTGATATCGATCTTTAGGGGATTAAAAAAATTGTACATGTATTTTGGGGAAGGGGGAGAGAAATTGTGGTCCTTGGTATTTGTTCTGTTTACTTGCATTTTACATAATTCCATTGTAGTCTGTGTTTAAATGTAGTGGTTATATATTTCATTTAGTCACATTGGCTGATTTTAGGTTTGATGTTGGTATCAGTTTTGGTGTCAGTGTTGGTATTGGTGTCGTTGTTTGGTGTTGGAAGCACAATTCATATTGCCTTTCTTAGTTCCAGCACCTAAGGTGAATCTACACCTAGTGGTGCTATGCCAAAGTAAAATCAACACAATTCCAACACCAAAGTTCAACACTGAACCTGAAATCATCCAATGTGTTTCTTAAAATAGAATCTTACAAACTCCATTCAATATCTCGATCCACCTTGTTATATTCCTTGATTATTCATTGGTGTATACAATGTATGCATTGCAGTCTCATGTCATTGCATTTGGATGTGATGGTTTTGTGAAATGCTTCGTAGAAATAAAAGAAGTTTTATCCATATTAGTTGCAAGTAAAGAAAACAAGTTTGATAGAGATTTAACAGCTGACTAAAATGAATGAAAACTCTTTGAATTCACCTTATATGCTCCTTACCCATATTGTTCATTTGTTTTATCAGTTGAATAGTATTAATTAGCATTATTTAGTGTTTAGAGACCTTCATTTATTCAACTTCACGTCAATAACAAATGCTAAATTCTCATTTGAATTATCTTTCAGCCAATCAGATTCCAGATTATCATAATACTGTATTTAAAACCATTACTGTATTATCATGATTTATATAGATGCAACCTATCGGACTTTGGGACTTGTGTTACATTTAATAAAGAAGGAACTGATTATAAAGACAATTTACTGTAAATTGATATTGACAGAAGCTTAGAAATCATCTTATTTCATTTCAGAGCCAAAGTTGGTCCAGGATTTCTAATTTCTCTTTGTTTTTTTATTTTGTCAGGTTTGGCAGTGAGATGATGACACTAGGATATGATTGAGATGTCACGACGTCATTCCGCGCCAGAAAGAGGAAACAGAGGTCAAAGGTCATAACCTCAGACCTTGTAAATTATTGGACATTGGAGACTGAAACAAAAGAGATGCTTGATAGAAATAACTTTTTACCCACCCATCTATTTAAAAGTGAGAATTTTCAGATTTTTACTTTTAGAATTTATAGGATGGCTAATCTATTAAATAAGTTTCAAAACATTTTTTTTGTATAAAACATTTATTTTGAAACATATGGGAGATTGTGAAGAAAAGGAAGCTCCAATGAATATTGCTTCAAAAAATGAACTTTAGTTAGAAAGTGAGTGTTGGCCGAGAGAAGACTGTCATCTCTAATGTGTGTCCCCTGTCGTCTAGTCATTCCCTGCCAACTTAGAGTGGTCAGTTCCTGTCCACTTATACATCAAACCTCATTAAATAAGGGTGTTCCACAGAAATGTGTTCGCTCACCTCATCTGTTCGTGTAAAGCAATTTTTGTGACTTTGCATCTTTTTTAAAATGTAATATGTTTTATTCCTATTTTTAAGCAACTCCTGTGTTGTGTATTAAATTCAGATTTGTATTTATAGTTAATTATTATTATATAAGGGTTCAACATTGATGTAAATTAGAGCGGGGCATTACCCTTTTCATGAGTGTACATGTATGTACAACAATTGTATAGTAATTAATACATAACAAGCGCCTTCCTCTTAATATTTGAAAATGCTTCTTTTTGTTTGATCTCTGGCTAAAAAAATTCAAGTTTGTATTTTCCCGACTCCACAGCAGCCTGTGATGGCCTCATGAAATTTATAAGATCTTGAGTTTTCAACATTATCTTTTCTCCTTCTAGCATACAAAATAATATATCATAATCTTATCAACACATTCTTGTCTTGATCAATGATACATTATCTGTTATAAATGGGGCTTTGTTTGTATGTTTGTTGGTTTGTCTGTCTGTATTGTAGAGGAAATGGAGGGGCAGTTGTGTTGATAGAACTTCAGATAGAATATTAAACTGTGGTATAATTGATCTGTTTCAATGGTGATCCCAGACATGCAATTTTGTAATTGGAACTTATGCATATTTTTGTATCTTTGAATTTCTGCTCAGTGAGAGTATTTGATTGCACACAAACATGACAAAGAACAATTTATTTTGTTAGGTTTCATTGTAGATGGTGGTACTTTTGTTTAATCATGTAAGAGAAAATATGAAATTAAGAGTTATAAAATGTAAAAAAAAAAATAATGTAAACATCAACTACTTACATAATGTACATTTCACTAATCATTTCATGAAGTTTTTTTAAGGAAGATGTAAATACAATGCATTATTATTTAAATATATTTGTACAGGTAAATATTAACTTGAAAGTTATGTGTATATAGATTATGTTCCCACAAAAAAAAAATTATGAGATGTAAAAAATTGTAAGAATTTATTTTGTTAGTGAGAATTAGTTTTTGACTTGCATGTACAAGCAACTGCTCCAATTTTCTCTCAAATATATGTATTTGCTTATGCCATTAATCTTTGTTTACATTTTTTTAAAACCTGCTTTATGGGTTTTTTCCCCAATTTACACAAAAACTCCCATTCAGTCAGGGAGAGATTGGTATCCTTTCATTCTTCAATTAATTACCCTCAGTTATATTTCATCCGTAAAGAACGGATAATTTAAGATATTTTATTCAAAAGTTTTTGTACAAATCTGGATATCGATATTGTCTTGCATATTACAAACATTTTAAGTCAGAAATGGTGCGTGAGGATGGTGCTTTTAAAGAATTTCAACATTTTCAACATTCTCTGTAAAGTTGCTGAATATATCCAATTTGGTTGCATTCATGAATTATTTTTGTTGTTCGCAAAGATATTTCAATTTTTATTTTAGGACAAAAAAAACAGCAAGTAAGTCATTTTACTGTAGTATGCGTAAAGAAAGGGACAGAAATTTATATGCATTTGGTCTTCCTCAACAATTTATACTTTCATTCTGGTATTTCATGTAGTAGTCTAAGGTGCCTTATTTTATATAGGTACATGTACATGTATATTCTATGTTCTTTAACATCATATATTTACATACTCATAAGAATAAATATACATTTTCCAGATTTTTGACAATCTGCTGACTAATGGTATCCTCAAGTACAAAATTTCCTATTAAATCTTATAGATCTTTTAAATCATGAACTAGAATTCATATATTTTCCTAAATGATTATGGCCACAGCTTCAATTAATGATAAGTTGAAAAGATATCAAGATTCAGACAATAGACTATAATTGTATTGAGTGAATATGTGAAATAATTATTTATCAATAATTTCTGTGCCTTTGAATTCAAACCAGTTGTCTTTAATCAGTGATATATTTCATATCACATGAAAATGTAATCGATTCCTTTGGAGAATTTGTTTAATGATTTTGAGTCTAACCTTTGCTTAGAAAAAATACAACTGATTCAAATTATCGTTGGGGTCTTAAGGAAGTAACAGGATTATTAGATTTTGTATGTATTAATATATATTGTATTTCTAATAAAAGTACTATGCAATAGAGTGTTATTAAGTTGGATAGTATGAATTAAGTTAAGGGTCTACGAATATAAGTATTTCAAGTTATTAAAGTAATTTGAATTATCCAAATCTCCATTTGTAAAGTTACTACACTTCTGAAATGCATGTATGCAACTGGTGTATTTTTTTGTATAAAGGACACATTAAAAGAACAAAATGGAAATACATGTACATTGGATGTTTTGCTCATTTATGTCAGAGTTCTACTTTATTATATATCTTTTTCATAATTATAGCAAGTTACAACGATCACTGATTGGTCATGCATAGAGTTGGATAATCGGTACAAGAAAACAAATGTTTTCATATAATTTTCCACTGAACAACAATTTCAAGAATAACATAATAACATTTTGAGGAATAATTTATTCCTACATGTATATAAAATAGTGGCTTGAGAACATTTGATCTCGTTGTAATGAATTGGAAGGTTTATCATGACATCATGAGATATGTGTTCAACAAATTATTTCATCAACACCAGAGGGACAAGCAGGTACATAGAGAAAAGAGATAGAGGGGGGAGAGACAATGATAATGTCTAGAATCTAAAAAAAAAAATTACAATTCTTATGAAATTCTGGGATATCAAATCCAAGAAAATTCAACATAGATCATCGATGATAATTTCATTTTCTGCTCGCAATTGAGACAGATAGTTTTTAACTTCTTTTGTAAAAACATGGATTCACACTGCATTCAACATGCAGAATTATTGTTGTTTAACTTTTTTTGAATGGATATATTTCTTATTTCATAAAATTCATTACTAAAGACATACTGTAGTGTGACATCATTAATTCTCTAGAACATATCACCCATGTTGTGAATTTAACGAAAATTCAAAATATCATAACTTCGGATTTCAAAACTTATTTGAAGAAATTTTTAGTGTTGTGCTCATTCCTTCTTTCAGTATTTCAGCATATTTTCACAAAACTTCAGAAATTATTCTTAAAGGCCCCGTCACATCGTTATGTGCAAGCGTTGCAGATGAGTTGCAGGCAATTACCAGCGACAAAGTTTTAAGCATGTTCAAATCTTTTTTGCAGGCAAATCAGACTTGCATGCACTCCTGTAGGCAACTGCATGCAAGATTCGTAAGAAAATAATTTTCAATACGGGCGGCCTACGGAGAACAAAAGCGATCACCTGCAAGGATTGCACAAAATAATCTGACTTCAGAGGTAAAAAAGAAAGAATAACACACCAAAATGATTGCATATCACACTAATTTCAACTGTAACTGGTGTAGTCCAAATTGTGTACATATACATTACACACATAAACTTACGTACATATACAAGATAATTCTTTAAATACATCACCATAGAAATATGGCTAATATATAATGTACATTAACACCAATTATTGCACTTCATATTTGGGGGAATATAAATCTTTATAAAAAATGGCTTATGCATCATCAGCATTTCATGGAATATCAGTATTTCCATAATAACATGTACTATTCATTATATTACAAAAATCCCAAAATATAAATGATATTTTTTAAATTAATCCAGCAGGATGATATTGCACTTAATTGTACATGTAAGTGACATTGTATAAAATATAATTGTATTTCACATTACATACCTTACATAAATATTTATCAATGTCAGAGCAACAAGGCCACTCGTCTCAAATTTATAGAAATAAACGTTTAACAACAAACAATCAAGTGTTGACCTGGCTCAATCCCATCTCTTGATCACAAAAACTTAAATGATGTCAAATGAAAATGAGTATGATTCAAATGGATACAGTGATATGGCGTATATACACTCCAGGGGTTGCTTGCACAAGCAGTTGCATTTAAACACAACTCACAATAACAATTGCAAGTCTAAAATACGCACCTCAGATTAGTTGAAAAATCAAATTGTGTTTTACTTTTGGAGCTGCCTTAGATTGCATCCTTTACTACAACAGACCCCAGAATGCCCCATGGTCATAAAGCAACTAACTTTCAATCATTAAACACCTTTGATCAGGGCTTGATCACCATTTTATTTGTATCGATGATCATGCCAAGACAGGTGATCCACAATGCAATGCTTTCTTTTCTATTCAACTTGATTCTTTTGTACAACCACTGGCCTTGACTTCATTGTTAAAGGACAAGTCCACCCCAACAAAAACTTGATTTGAATAAAAAGAGAAAAATTCAACAAGCATAACACTGAAAATTTCATCAAAATCGGATGTAAAATAAGAAAGTTAAGGCATTTTAAAGTTTCGCTTCATTTCACAAAACAGTTATATGCACATCTTGGTCGGTATGCAAACGAGGAACTGATGACATCACTCACTCACTATTTCTTTTGTATTTTATTATATGAAATATGAAATATTTTTATTTTCTCGTCATTGTCATGTGAAATGAAGTTTCATTCCTCCCTGAACACGTGGAATTCCATTATTTTAACATTTTGTGCTTCAGGCAAGGAGGTCCTAATTGTAAAATTTGTAAAAATTGAAATATTGTATAATTCAAACAATAAAAAACAAAAGAAATAGTGAGTGAGTGACATCATCGATTCTCTCATTTGGATGTAACTGGCTCGTTCATATAACTATTTTGTTAAATAAGCGAAACTTTGAAATGTCATAACTTTCTTCTTTTACATCCGATTTTGATGAAATTTTCAGCATTGTGCTTGTCTGATTTTTCTCTATTGATTCAAATCAACATTATTCTGAGGTGGACTTGACCTTTAAGTAGCAACCAGGAATTCATTTATGTCACTTCATACAGCCAAGGAATGTTTTTAAGTTTTGTTTCTACTACTGTTACCAGCTGTTTTAATCGGTGACTGACATTCATGCTTCGGTGACAATTACTCCGGGCTTTGTATCCTCTAAGATGTAGGGTTAGTGGTTGCAATGGGGTTTTATGTTAGGTTTAGGATAGGGTATCGTGTTAAATCCAGGGTTAAATCCATCAATGTGTGAAATTTGCAGCGGAGCAATTGGTGCTGGAGCAAGTGTCATGTAACCGTTTCCCTCACCAAGCAACCACTAGCCAGTTAGAATTGAGCATAAGGGAAACCAGAGTAGCAATAACCATACTTCACTGCACTCAGTAGAAAATGTTCATCTATCAAGGACATAAATCGACTAATCCACCTTGTTTTCATAACCTCGCCAAGAATCTTTTCAACCATTGTGGATTATCACATATTGGATTTTCTAGTTAGGCCTACATTTTTTTATCAAGAGAACCAGCTTTTGAATTTCAAATTTTTTTTTTCATTCTATAAATATCCATCGCTTGTGTTATCCACGTAGGAGTTGGGAACAAATTATTTGAGAGAACACTTCGCAGGATCAGTCGTCATTGCAACATGAGTCATCTCATCTTTTATGACTATATTTTGCACTTCTCTTGTTAACCTAGATCATGCCATCACCCTATACATGCAATTTGAATATGTACATGTAATATGAAATTATCAAACTCCTTTCGTATTTGGAGGATATATATCAACTATTTGTACATCTACATCGAGCATCGGAAGGCTGGTAATATATAAACACACTCTTTAAAGTCATCATCCTTTCATCTCTTATCTATTCTTTTGATTTTAAGAAAATGTTTTGTTGAAGAGCAATGCTGAAAAGTTGGCATTGTGAGGGGTGCACTTAGCCAGTAGGCTCCTAGAGAGTAAAAATCATTCACTAACGTGTGCTTACTCTCCACGGAGCCAGGGATTGTGCCTACACCACGTGCATGTAGGATTGGCTTTTTTTTTACTTTCACCCTCGAGATTTCTACTTTCCCTGTACAAGTTCTAGCCCTAAATCATGTAAAAATTGGCTAGAACTTCATTCACTGCGTTCATACATTATTGACTTCATTTTTAACACATATACATTTTAAAAAATGAATTATTATGAAAAGATGGGAGGTAACTTAACGATGTTTACATCGCCATCTTGTCCACTTTATTAGTAGCTAAGCTACGACACACATATAGAGGGCGGCAACATCAAATCACTTTAAATGGAGTACATGTACTTCTTACAAAAAATAGGCCTAGATATAACTTTCAGATGAACTGCTTGGGTTAAGGTATGATTTCACCTAAAAGTCAAAAAATCTTCTGAGAAGCATTTCATAAAAGGACTTGTTGGATATTCTATCTGACAAAGGGGTGTTGCAAGAAAATATTTGCAATCAATTGCAAATATTATGTTGAAATTTTACAGTTGATTGATCACTTTTAACTTTAGCAAATCAGATTACACTCCTTGTTTCATTGGGCAGATTAGCAATCAATTGCAAATTATTTATTGCACGACATATGCTTGATTTCGGGAACGAAAATAAACTCGCAAGTTTCTTGCAACGCCCCAAGTCTGTCTTTTCCGACAGTTACCATAATAACAGTCGGACTTCTGGTCTTCTCAGCCAATCAAAACCTTGGAAAGCCATCAGATCTGACAACTTATCAGATGATAAATGTTGATTAAACGCTCTCCTGGAAAACAGACAGCAACGCTTTTACAGCAGCCTCAAATTATACATTCATTTTACAAAGGGGAATCAACCTGCATCGCATGGTGGATTTTCATTTTAATGGTAGGTGATCTGACTTAAGTACAGACAAAAATAATGTTCAACAAATTTGCTAAGGAGGAAAGAATCATAATGGATAATTCTGAAATCGAGAAAGTAGATCATTATATCTACATTGGGCAACACGTCAGAATGGATCATGAACAACTGGATGAAGTTAAAAGGAGGACAAGAGCTGGATGGATCGCTTTTGGGAATTTCAATGACATTATGAAGAGCAATATGCCAATTTGCCTTCAGAGAAAAGTATTTAATTAATGCGTTATACCGGCAATGGCCTATGGTTCTGAAACCTGGTCTTTAACAAAGAAAATGGAACAGAAATTAAAAACCACTCAACACAGTATGGAACATATAATGCTACGGATATCAAAACGTGACAGGAAAACCATACAATGGATTAGGAGCCAGACTAGAGTAATAGACATAATCAAAGCAATTAAATCAACGAAATGGAGATGGGCTGGCCACCTTGCAAGATCACATGATAATAGGTGGACCAAACGCATCACAGAATGGAGACCATGGCTAGGACCACGAAATCGGGGTAGACAAAAATTGAGATGGAGTGACGAGCTCACAAAATTCATTGGCATAAATTGGATTGCTTCAGCACAAGACAAGCACCTTTGGCACCAACTCTTGCAGTGGGCTGAACATGGCTGATATGATGATGATGATGATGATGATGATCTGACTTAAGTACATAGGTAGATTGTATTATTTCTATCAACTCAAAAACATGATAAGACATTCTAAGTATAAAATTCAGATTGTTTGATATATGAATACAAGGGTAGTGGGACCTTTGAAAATGTCGGAAAAACACATAAAAAGTTAATCATTCTCAACATGATGGAAGACAAAGTTAAATTCATCAAAACAGAAGCACCAAATTATTATCAAAAGAAGAAGTAAAGTTGAATAAAATACTTGCAGTTTCTTTTCAAAAGTGTACACAACACATTAATGATAATATAAGTAATAATAATAGTAATAACAACATCTGTAGAAAACCTTTAGACAAACCTTCATCACAATGTTACTTGAATAGTAGAGTGGAAATCAATAAGTGTACTGCCAATGGGGAAAGGCAAATTCTTCATAACTGTTTATTTGTATGTCACATAGAAGGGTATAACAAAATGATTGATTTGAAATAGATTGATTCAAGTTAACCATGAGGAAAGGTCCCCCTTATTCTGAAAATACTTGATTAAAAACAATACAATGCAATAAGCAAAAGTAATCTTTTTAGAAATAATATTACTTTTCTTTCTGAAAATATGTAGACTTAGATATTTTTTAAATACATGATTGAATCCCATTAAAATCACCAGAAATCCCCCTGAAAAAATGGATAACATCCCTGAAAGAATAAAAGCTGACTCCTATGATTTCATTCTAAACTCAGAGTTAAGCACTCATAAAACTTTAAAATTAGTTTTCAATTATAATTTTGCTTATTTTGTTCTTTATTCATATTTTCAGGTTCTATTTCTAGTTTAAACAAATAAATATATCTTAAATCTGCTCTTTTTTTCTGGTTGATTTCAGCTACTGCTTTTTCCAATGATTTTTTCTTTTTTGTGAATAACTATTTACTTTATGTAATCAGACAGGGTTGTTTTGGAATGTAGCTCTTTATTAAAAACTCAACATGCCAAACTGTGTAAATAAAATTGAAAAGATTATTAATAAATAACAACTATTAAATACCAGAATGATTAATTCTATTCAATAAATTAAATCATGAGAGTGCCCTAGTTGAACTTTTGCAGATAACTGTTGCAACTGAGTTAAGCTGCACGATTTAATTGAAGAAAAAAAAGATTATCAAGATGATGACATCCTATCCTAAATATCAAGTGAACTCAAGAAGAAGGAAGATTTATTTGAATGCAAAGAAACTTGGAACACCAGCTAAGTGGCACAAGTACAAGTAGGCCTATATCAAGGGGAAAGTACATGTAGATAGTCACCCCGTAATCTTTTCTGATGATATATTACTGAAGTACAAGTGCCCAAATTATATTCACTGTCATTCAACTACATGTATATAAAGCATCAAAATAAATCAAATAACTTACAAAATTACTGGCAAGAAAATGATCGTCTTTACTTGATAATTATTATTTCAATAAGGATTAAAACAAACATTATGATTGTGATGTATCAATCTTTCTCATTAAAATGTAATTAATGTAAATATAATAAATAGATATCCCTACATCTACACCTCTATTTCATCCCTCAATTCAAAATCATTCCATTGCATAGATCAATTTATTGACGGAGCAGACATGATAAAAATATCATTTTACATACTAGTAGATATCGCCATAGTGATTCAAACATGTTACTGATAATTTCCCTTCATATAGATCAAACATAATACATTTGTAAAATTATTTTTTTATACTAATTGATCAAACATTCCAGTTGAATAAAATTTTATACTAATTGATCAAACATTCCAGTTGAATAAAACAAAAAAAACATGATCTTGTATTCCTAAAGCCCATTATACAATTTGAAAGAATGCCCATCTCCTATTTCTTTCAAACTGAACATCAAATATTGTCACGAAAATAGGACTCTTTTTAATATGACATTTCTGATTAGTTTTAAATCTAGAATATTATATGAGATGCCTAAGAGATGTAATCTCATCCAGAATGTAAACAACACTGTTAGAGTAGCTATATTAAAGGAGAATGAAACCCTTGAAACCAGCTGAATCCATATCAAAGAGAAAAATCATAGAAACATATTGTTGAAAGTTTGAGGAAGATTGAATGAATAATAAGAAAGTTATGAGCATTTGAATATTGAGATCACTAATGCCATGTAGATCCTTCCAATTGGCAATGCGACCAAGATCTGCGATGTCACACACGTACAACTCCCTCATTACTTTAGTACTTATTTCACTTATATTCTCACTTTTATAGAGTCTATCACAAGGTGAGGTGTTCTCTTTATGAGAGGACAAGTACCGAGGTTTCACAACATTATATCATTGATGAATCGTTTGTCATATGATTAGAATAAGCAAAAAGAGATGTTTTGGGGTATATTTTCAGTGTCCAAAAGGGGAGAGTTGTTCATCTGTGACATCATAGATCTTGGTCGCATTGCCAATGGGAGGATCTCCATAGTATTAGTGATCTCGACATTCAAATGCTCATAACTCTTCTATTGCTAGTCCTATTTTACTCAAACTTTTGTTAATCTTATTCTTTGATTTTTCTGCTTTCACAAAAGCTAACCTGCTCCAATTTTTATTCTCCTTTAAGGCCAAACTAATAGGTAGATTATCCTGTTCATCTTGTGAGTAAGAGCCAGATTCTGTGATTCACTTTTTTTAAAAGCCTTTCTGCAATAAGACAAAATATTTTTTTATATCTTAAAGGCAAAATATGTCAAAGCAAAAGCATGAGGCATTTAGGCATTTGAAATTTCCCCTTCCAACATACACTGTAGATCAAAATAAAGAAAAGGCCTTTTTGCAATCTACATATCTTGCAGCTACAGTAAAATATTTTACTGAATATTTTTAATTGTAATCAGCTGCTTTTAAATTCATATCATACTGTATTTCAAGATCTACCAGACCATGCTTTATCAAGGATAAATCTGATAAATTGTAGTAGACCATTGAGAGCTGTTAAATCAGAGTTGCGATCAATCTGATCGATGACACCTATTGAAAGCCAACACAACCAGTGTCTTCAATGCATAGATTTGTTCAAATTGCAGTCTAACTATGATCCATGCTCATCAATGTCTTGAAAAATCACTTTGCTCCTTGTTATTTCCAGAGAAGCGTTGTGAACATTTTCTGCATGAAGAATTATGACATTTCCAATTTTCCATATAGTTGAGGTTGATTGAATTAGTCACAAGGCTTTTGTGACAGGGTCCAGACCTGCCAACCTCTGGGAATGAAAAACTGTATTCTGTGATAAAAAAAACTGTATTTTTCCCCAAAAAAGTGTATTTCATAATAAAATGCTTGGCGCACTCGCTCATCGCGGCGCTCAAGCTGCATGCAAGCTAAAATGCGCACTGCTCTTGCAGATGAAAAAAAAACAATTAAAACGTGTGTATATCTTCACCCTGATTTGAACAAAATGATTGGAAAAAAAAACAAGTTACCTGAAATTACATTGATCTAATAACCATATTTGTGCACGTTTTATGAAATAGAGACATATAGAGATTATTTTTCTCAATAAATTACGATTTAGTAAAAAAAAAAACATATTTTTCAAAGAAAAAACGTACTGCCGTATTTTGGTTGCAAAAACGTACTAAATACGGCTAAAACGTACAGGTTGGCAGGTCTGAGAGTCCCCACCTTTATTGGTGAATGTAGTCTTTCATTCATTTCTCTGGATTCCAATATTCAAAATCCATTGTGTATATATTGTGTATTGCTATTACCTGGCAAGCCTCTTATAATCCTTCAGATTCCCAATGAATGAGTTGCACTTGATCTACAACTCAATGGCCCGTATTCTGAAGTCGAGTTTAACTTAAACTCAGGTTTAAAGTTGTGGTTTAAGTATGGATAGCCAATTGTTACATAAATCACTAGGAGTCAAGATATCACATTCCAGCTCATTTGGCTCTCAAATCATTCGTAATTGTGTAGGAAGTATAAATGGATGATTGTCTTCACCATTGAAGAATCAGGAAAGAGCACAGTAAATATAAGAAACATACAACTTAATAAAAATTTTGACACTTTTGGCTTCCCATAATTTTAGTACAGAGTTAGACCATGGTCTAAGTTAAACCTGACTTCAGAATACGGGCCAATAAGTTTGAACAATTCATCAAAGCAAAGTCATCTTTGAGAAAGCCAAAGGTTGTGATTGGTGAAACACGTGATTCACTTGACAGCAAATTACATATCATCCTATCGGGTTCTTTGTTCCATATTAGATAGATAACCTTGATTAGCAGAGAGCATTTCCATCAGAGCTTGTGTACGGCCTTACAGGATCCTCTTTCTTCTTGGTATCTAATGCACTCCCTTGGATGGTTGCCATAGCGATATCCTCTACCAATGGATCTTTCTCTAACTCTTTGGTGCAGCTTCGTATACAGAGATGCATAATGCCTCCCTGTTTAAAACAAGATGGAAGGAAAGATGGGAGAAATATTGAAGTATTATACACAGAGTGGACCATAAATAAAGTAGATCCTTCATAATTTGAATAATCGTCTAACTTGAGGCATAATTTCAGACCAGAATATGCAAGACGTATAATAATAATAACATCTGAGTTGAATTTTGTCTAAATTGAAGAGATTTCTATGGTCCTAAGAGATATATGACATCAAAGAACAGCTTACCCCAGCTCCTTTGTCCCATGCTTTCCCCATAGGTTTAGCTGATCCAATCCCATCACGTCGACACACCACGCCACGAGCGCCATCTACTTGATCAGCTATCACCCAAACCTTGAAAATAAAATTATTATACAATAAAGATTACTTACGATGGGAGATGAAAAATGAGTTCTTCATAGGCAAGAAAATGGTTTGCTTTTATTTTCAGGTCTGATACAATAGGTTCATCCAATGCTTCTAAACTTTAAGATTAATTCCAACTTTTAAACGTTGATGATCTGCTCACAGTTTACCCCTGAGTAGACATACTCCAGAGTTAGCAAACTTCAAGTTTAGTTTAAGTTTAGTCGACGATTAAAACTACAAGCTTTCCTATGGTTCACACTCTATCCCCCCCGTGTCTGCACCAGGGGGAGGGGTCTCCACTTGTAGTTTTGAGTCATGTTGACAGGATAATCAACTATCTTGGAAGTTGGTATGACCTCTCCCTAGACTAAGTTCTACTGGGGTCATTGTGACACTTCCTGCTCCATGGTTTGATCAAGTAGGAATCTGACTTCAAAGTTAAATTTTAAAGATGAGGTGTTGTGTGGATGATCATCAGAAGGGATGAGCTCTTATCATAGATGTTTAGAATGCAAGTAATATTATAGAGATAACACACACCAGTAAAGCTAGTTAGAATTACATGGCGTAATTTCCTTCGGCAAGAAATTTATCCACATTGTGCTGCACTCAACCCAGGTGAGGTGAATGGGTACCTGGCAGGAATTTATTCCTTGAAATGCGTGTGCGCTGTAATCTTAGTAATTACGGCTGCCAAGCTACAGCTTGGGTAATAATATCCAAGTCCTTTTGAAGCGCATAGAGACATTATTCATAATCGTGATATGCGCTATACAAGAACTGTTTATTATTATTATTATTATTATTACATGCATTAGGATTTTCTTAAAGAATTCTAACATGCCCCAGGGCAGAGCCAAAGGCGTTTGGACTGTTTTATAGGTAACAAGTGTGTGTAATCATTCTAATGCCTGAGCAAGACGATATCTATTTCTTGTTTTATATTAAGATAGATCCTTGTTATTAAAGCATTCTCATCTCTAAATCACGACTGATCAATAGAACAAGTCTCTTATTCCAGTCATTAACAAACTCCCATTATATGAAACAAATTACAGGTCATGGGATAGATTGTAGGCAATCATTTCATTAGGATCCATTAGAACACCATAAAAGGGAAGGCTTTTGATACATGGTATTAAAATATATGAGTGAATTGAGGAGGATTAATACCTGATCTTGAGGGCCAACTGATACTTTACGAACCCGAGAACTAACATGGATCCACCTAGTGCCTTCTGGGAAGGTTGGAGTGATGTCCTGGCGATACCACAGGTTCACTGCAAAAAGAAATGGACAATAACACTTGCACATGTTTGCACTTTGAATTACTTAACTGATCACTTGTTTCCCCATGCATTGTTTGATAGTCAAATTCTCTCCCCAGGGATCTAAATTTCATCATTAAAAAATATTCTTCCAAAAAAAAAAATTGTACTTTGCTAAAGAAAATGGATCTTTTTTAATGTTCTCCCCAAACACTATCCTGCACCTTTTGTGAAATTGTCAGTTAGCAAAAACATTTCTTTGGAAAGAAAAAAAAAAAAAAATATATATATATATATAGTATGATAACAAAAAAAAAGAAACAGAATACCAAACTAAGAAGACAGAACACAAAATTAAAGGAGAAAGAAGATAAAAAATATGAAGAACAATTAACCAGACTTCTTCTCAGGTGTAATTTGGTACAGTCAAGAGTCAATTATTAAATAGGCAACAGTTTATGACAAATAACAATCTCACAATCATATTCATTACATTATTTCAACACATCAGTGGGCCACAGCATGTAGACTTGGCTACATGTACATAGTGATATATATTTATTGAACACATGGCCAACATTGTTCAAAGCAAAGGGTGCAGTTTAAATGTGCTAAATAAATTGTCTGCCTTTCTTTCATTTCCTATATTAGTATTTAAAGTCATACAAAAACTTAACAATGCAACAAATCCTCTCTAATACCTTGGATGTAGGCATTTAAATTTAATAACTTATTTGCCTCCCGATGACTTCTCATGAAGAATTCCAAACAATTTCAAAGGTGTTGTACAGCATTTGAACATGGACTGGCAGAACTTTCATTAGGGTCAAATTTCTCTTTTCTGGAGTTCCAATATTTCAACAAATTGGATTCGAAGCTGTTTACAGATGGGCTCTCGACTGCATTTGAGGGGAGGTTGTTCCATTCGTGAATGCATCTCTGTGGAAAAAGAGCGGTGTCTAAGCCTAGAGGAGACTTGTTTCTTTGTATTTATAACAAAGAGTTTTACTGCCTGGTAGATGGTTGGAAAAATGTGAGGTATCAAATAATACTAATAATTCCATGTATATAAGCAATGATATCAGTGTTAGTAATTTAACTTACTTTGCACATCAATGGCCCATACAGAGCACAGGCCAGCTGAGATCTGCTTTAGAGGGGCGACTGAGGGCGGGGCGATATGAAACCAGGTATCACCTGTATGGGGGTGAAAGTCAAAACAAATTAAACTTTGTCATCTTAAAGCTACAAACTACTCAAAAGATGATGTCTTTTGAATGCATTTCTGAATAAAAGTCACTTATGAAGACTGTGTAATTGTAAACATAGCAAATTATCCCAATATTTTGAAGCTGACACAGTGAATGTTCTATCATCGGCTAATGTACGAGTTAATGAATGTTAGATGAAAAGGAACAGCGACCAACCTCAGACCTGGGTATATATGAATTCAATCAAACATGGTGTGAAAAATATCTTTACTTGGTTTATGTTTTTAATTTGATTTGCATTACATATTAATTTGTAATCAATAAATCATTACTCCATTAAACTACACTATATTGTGTGAAAGCAAAGGCACTATGAGGGGAAGACTATACACTCAAAAGACCTTGTAATGAAACACTGGGAAACACTATTATTATTATCATTATCATTTATACTAATATAATCACATATCATCACATACCTGTACGATTGTAGTCACTAACTCTGTTGCGATAGAAGGCAGAACCATCTCGAGCCACTGCCCAGACTCTAAACTTTCCTCCCACAGATATTGACTGGAATGGCTGATCTGTAGGAACATGCATCCATGCTGTACCCTGATAGAAGTCAATCAATTGAAATAAAAAAGGTCACTAGTTATAACTATTTCAAAATGAGTTCAAATGACCATTAACCCTCAATCTCCCGGGGTATTCTGATTCTTGTCATTCCCGGGGGGGGGGGGGGGCATTATAATGGCCCCCCCTTAAGATCTCAGCCGTGGATTGCACGATCACAACGAAAATTTGCATGATGGTAGAGAATGACGTAATCTACGCAGTTGCATTGGTAAATTTCACTGAATTCATATATTTTTATTTTATATGAATTAATTATGCTAATTTATTCATGAAATCATACTTTTTGCTCTGATTCACTAAATAAAGCTCCTAGAATGCTATTTTTTGGTGAAAATATTCTTTATAGCATTCCTAACAATTGTGAATGAAAAAAATTATGGTACCAAGACCGATTTCTTATGTATTTTATTGTTTTTTAAATTTCTTATGTATTTCTTTGTTTTTTATTGTTTTTTCAATGGAAATCGTTCCAGACTTAATTCTAATCATAAACAAGGCAAAATTAATTAAGTTTGATCATTAAAAGTAGAAATAATGATACATTTATGAATTTTGGCCAAATACACAATTTGCATTGGATTTGTACATGAAATCACGTTTATGAGCAATTTTGGGTCTGACATGCACTTACATAATGTTGCGTAATGTCGTAACCGCGTACCCGGGCGTCACAAATTTGGTCTCAAAATTTGCGCGAGACTTGAAAGTAAAAAGTCAGTGAGCGGCGAGGTCAAAAAAATTTTCGCAGCAGATATATCGCAAAAATTGTCGAGGGGGGGCCATAATGCCCCCCCCCCCCGGGAGAATTAGGGTTAAGTGATTGAAAGTATGTAAAGGAAATATGTGCTACATGATTCTGAGAAATAAGCACAATAAGCATGCAGGTATGTCAACCTAGTAAAACAAACTGCTGTATTTTTAAGGGTTAGAAAAACAGTCTTTTAAATTTTCTGCAATAGAAATAATTTTGGGGAAAAGTATTTCTATGAGAACTGCAGTATTTTCATTGAAACAAATGGTATAAAATAATGCAAACAAAAAGAACAGTTGGCATCTCTGAGCATGGCATTCCAGCCAGGAGTAGGGTCTTATTCCCAGATGTGCTTATCCTTGTTGGATAATCTTCAGATTGGATTTGGGGAAGCCTCTATGAAAAGGCGCATAGTGCCTGGTAGAGCTCGGTTCCAGCAAAAAGATGTGGAACAGATGTTCGACAAGTTACCCAAAGCATAACTATGAAGCTTTGTTGTAGAATATTATAGAAAACACACTAAAATATATAACACATTTTTCCTTTTAATCATTTCTGATTTTGACTTTGTTCTTACCTCAGGACATGCCCTTGTCACCCCTAGTCTTGTAACAACATCACCGTTGGTTCCAATGGCCCATAATGCAATAGGGCAGTCCCATTCTTCATCTACATCCACCTGAAGTGAAACATCTTTAAGTCCAAGGTTTGGTATCTGTTTCCAGGGACCGGTCGTCTTTATTTGACATCTCCTACAGGTAAGATGGTCAAACAAAGAAAACATATAATCAAATGCATGCTTTCACTTCTTCCTACCCCTGGGTTGTAAGTGGCAAAAAGGTTTAATTTCTATTTTCATTTACAAAAGTTATTTATGTCACATTTCATGCAAATCAGTTGGCCATTTCAAATCAAATTTCTGCACTTAAACATGATCTCCTAACAAATATCCATATTCACCTGGGTAGAGAGCGGCAGAATGTTTAGGTTCTGTCTATATGGACCAGGGACCAAAAACCCAAAGCAACTGATTTTTATGATTGATTGTACAGTATGGTCAATGCAGTCATTTGTAAAAATAATTCCCACAATCAATTACTAAGCTTTGCATTATAGGGCTCCGAGCAGCTTTATTAAAAACTTTAACATTACACAGTCATTGACTACAGTGACAAAATAACTTTGATTGTGAAAAGCAACTCCACATAAATATCTATTTCCTACATGATTTGGGATTTATTACCGTTTTTACGTGACAAAAATCCAGTTGAATGATTACCAAAAGGCACGTCTTTATCAAATTTTTCCAAGATATAATTTTTTTTTTTAATTACAAGTAACACACAAATTGATACATTGATTTCAAAAAGCAGATCCTAGTTATGCACCAATTAACTGCACCCAAGTTTAGGTTTGCACAAGTATTCAGATCAGTTTCCATACCCTGGACCCCTAACCTTTCTAAAGGTAGCTTCTAAAGAATTTTGATTTTGGCTATTAAGCATTGTTACCATGGTAATTACTATGGAATGGCAGAGTTACTATAATAGTATCATTTATGCAACATGGTCGATGGTCACCTGCCGGTCCCGGCAAAATTCAGGTCAAGTCAATCTTGACGTTCATATAATAATAATACTAATAATACTTTTCTTATATAGCGCATAATAAACTGTAAGTACTGTACGCGCTTTACAATAAAGGTTACAAAGTAAACATGCTACAAACAAAGAAAATAGACTTGTGAATTACAGAATTACTTAATATTTAAACTTACAATTATTACCTATAAAATAAATACCTATACTACACCTACATGTAGTTATGAGTTTCGGAAAAGATGGGTTTTGAGTAAGGATTTGAAAGTTGAATAAGTGGATGCCTGTCTGATATGTAGGGGTAATTTGTTCCAAAGGGTTGGTCCAGCTACAGCAAATGATCTGCTACCATAAAAGCTTGTGTGGGTTTTGGGAATTTGAAGAAGTACTTGTTTGCTTGATCGAAGGTTACGGGGTGGGTTGTAATCATTTAGTAAATTGGACAAGTATGATGGAGATAAGCCATGCTGAGCTTTAAAAACTAAACAAAGAATCTTGAATGTGATGCGCTTTTCAACAGAAAGCCAATGTAATTTCTTCAGGGTACTGGTAATGCTGTGTTGTCTAGGAGTGCGAGTTACCAGCCTAACTGCAATATTCTGCAGCATCTGTATACGGTGTATGTCTTTTTGGGGAAGACCAAAAAGCAAGCTATTACATGAGTCGATTCGACTGGTGACAAATGCATGGACCAGGCTTTTTGTTGCCATATGCCATAATAATCAATATAATGATTGTGGGCATTAACGGAAAGACAAGACAGACATATGGTTCTTTGTCATGAAAATCAGCTACATCAGGACCTGAATTCACAAAGTAGGTTAACAATTCAAACCCACAAATTAGAGTTTATCATATGACATCAATGTAACACATAGATTAAATACCCTGTCTGAAGTCATGCATTTAACCTGCTGAAAGGGGCGGATCAAATTCCAGCTGACAAATGGTTATCACACATGGATTAATCTTAACTTAACCCACATTTGTGAATTTAAAGGGATGGTCCAGGTTAGAGATATTTCTATCTCAATAAATAGAGTAAAATTCACAGAGCAAAATGCTGGAAATTTGATCAAAATCGGATAACAAATAACAAACTTATTGAATTTTTAAAGATTTGCATTATTCTGGTGAAACAGTTCTAGGCATGTCGTCATAAATATTCATTAGGTGGGCTGATGATGTCATATCCCACTTGTTCTTTAGTATTTTATTACATGAAATTAGGTTTTTTTCAAAAAATTTCTACCAAGAGAACTAAAACAATTGGATTGACAACTGATTAAGTGCATTAGTTATTTATTGCCGCAATCTATTTCATCATAATGGAGACACATCATGTACACATGTATGAAAAGAAGAAACATTTATGATTTCATGTAATATCATAAGAAAAAAGAAAGTGGGGATGTGACATCATCAACCCACCTAATGAATATTCATGACAATGTGCATATAACTGTTTTCACAAAATATCTATAAACTTCAAAATTCAATAACTTCATCCCTTTAAGACCAAGTGTTAACAAAATTGAATATATTTAATCTTACCTGACCCATCTCCGCCTTCTTACGTAATCGTTCCATCTTCTGTCTTTATGGAATGCCTTGGTGCTATGAGCAATGAAACAAATACAATAGATAATGATCAGTTTTGTTGAAACTGGATTAAAAATAAATGCACTTTTATTATCCTTTTGATGTTCTTTTCAATTACTCTGGTACAGTACAGTGGTTTTCTGTTTACTCTAAATCAAAACAGAAAATCTTGTTTGGTTCTTTACTTTCGTGTGAAAGTTCATTGAATTTACCTTTGTAAACTTAAGGGAATTCATGTTTTTGCTGTCTACACTTTCAATGACAACACAGAATTTCCATTTTAGAAAGAAACAAAAGGTTTTCAGAACAGGTAAAAGCCATTTTTTAAACAGAAAATCACTGTCCCTATACTTTTGACCCATCCATAAGCATATGATTATCTGTCTCAATAATGCCAAATCAATGAGTCTATATTTGTAGCAGTTTATCTTTCAAAATAACCTTTTTGAGAGAGAAAATTATTCACCTATTTATTATTTTTTGGCAAAAAATATGAATTATTTAAGCAATAATTTGATCCAATATTGCAAAAATAATAATTTGCCTTATATACTGTGTGAGTCAGCAAAAAACTTTAACCTCACAAATCACAAATTTAAGGGAAGAATATGAACATGGACATGTAATTTTTATGCATGGCCTGAACAACTACTTTCTTTCAAATAATTTGATACCATATTTTATAGTTTGTATAGGTTTACTCTTGGAAAACAATGAGGACTTCTTTGCAGTGATGTAAATTTTGATTTGCACCAAAGTATGGCTGCAATCGATGGATCCTGTCTTACAAAGAGTTGCATTAGATCCGATCAATCACAACTATGGACGGCCAGCAACATCAACATCTATTATGCATGTTTGTTCAAAATATTTTCTAACTATGATGTATATTCATGCATTCATTGTTTTCTTGAAAATTCACTGCGCTTCTCTTTGCATACAGAGGACATTGTGCAAATTTCCTTTCGAAAAAAAAAAATGACACTGATGGATTTCCATAGAGTTAGGATTGATTGGATCGATCGTAATTCTTTGTAAGACAAGGCCTAGATGTCAATATCCTACAAGAGTTTGAATTAAAATCCATCGCAATAAAACCTCTTCAATAATCAACAGAACAATTGTTTAATAAACACTATTAGCATCAATTCTCATGTTAATTTAATTGAAAAGGGGTTTGCAATGATGTTGACTGCAACTCATGACATAATTGGCATCTGAAGACATAGGTGCAATGATTGAATCCAGATGCCAATGTTATAATACTAAATGAATTGCAGTAAAAAAAACATTGCAAACATCTTTTCAATCAATTTCACTTGAGACTTGATATTAAAAGAGTATTCATTAAACAATTATTGTTAGCGTTAATTATTGACAACTGAGGTGTTTTGCAATTTATTTTACCGCAACTCTGGTAAGATTATATTATGACTTCAGTGAAAGCTGGATTCATTAATTGCAGTCGTGCCTTACGTTGGTGCAAATCAAAATTAACATCACAGCAAAGAATACCTCCTGATTATCCAATTATCAAATCATTTGAGAGAAAATAATTTTTCAGGCCAAATGTAACAATATTGTGTCCATGACATATTTTTTCCTAAAATTGATCATTTGTGCATATAATTTTGTGACTGTCTCACACTATAGTATTCACATTCTCAACTCCCCAGGAGCATCAGTTTATTAGATATTAGATATATGACATCATGATTGTATGACTGAATTGGCCAATATTTGCATCAGGTATGTGTATTTATGGTAGCTGTGCATACGGTCACCTATGATTTCACAGTGCAATGGTGCAGCATTTACAAATACTTTTGACTATTCAGACTTCCTACAATAAAGCACAAAGGCCTGATTTCACAAAGGTTGCTATGACAGAAACTATGGTGGTTTATGCAGATTTGCAGTATAGCAGATTTGCAGTATAGCTTTGTGCTCCTCAAGGCCGTCCTTGGCCTCGTCAATAACATTTATGTGGACATGTGCTTGTCCTTGGCATTGCCTTTGACACTTTGACCTACATGTACATGTATGCCTTGGCCTTGTTCTTTGCTTTTTGGCCTTGGCACTGGTAATATAGCACATGCATTTACAAATAATATACTACATATAATCCCATATAACCATGATACATGCTTTTGGTAAATTATGCTACCTTCATGCTTGTTGCTATGGCATCAGACCATTAGTTAATCTACATTAGTTCATCTAAATTATTCTAAGACTGTGAGCTGATAAAGCGAACGTATAAAACCATTTAATCTGTGTATTGGCTCAGTTGGTAGAGCTTTCGTCTCACAACTGGGAGGTCGGGAGTTCAAACCCTGGCCACGTCAGCCCAAAAGACATTAAAAGATGGGAGTTGTTGCTACCCTAACTGGCGTTCAACAATTTAAGGGATAGAGCCTCGTTGATCTGGTGCTGCACAGTGGCTGCTTGACCCACAATCGATTGGGCACAAAGAGTTTTTGAAGTATATTCTAGTTCAGCTTTAATTTTGAACAATAAAATATGGATTTTCTTTTTTTTTTGTCGAAACAAGCATGATTTGTGCAAATTAGTACAAGTATGTATTACTGGAACTTTCTGATTGTACATGGTAAATGAAACACACATCAATGCGCTGAAATCGACGTAAGTTCAGTTGAAACCAACTTTTGTATAGCTCTAATTTTGGATAAAAACAATCACACTGAAAATCACACTTCTAAAATGTCAATTAATAGACATTCTATCCTATCCAACCAAACCTAGATCTATAATTATCTAGTTTTCTATGAAAATATATATACCAAATTACAGATAAACACTAAATTAAAGGGCTAGGTTAAGAAACCAATATCAATTCAAAACAACACAACAGCTATATCTCTGTATTGTTTTCTTTTTCATCACATGGAAATGTTAAGATAATAGGAATACATATTCAAGCTACAAATAGTATCAAATCAACCCACCAACTGAAGAAAATTATCAGAGACACTTGCCAAAATAATATGAAAGCTGGTAATATGTCTCATCTTTATACTTCCTATTCTTTATATACACTTTCTTTTCATTTACCATTCAGCATACATGTACATATGTATTATCGCTGAAAACAAATCAAACTTACAATTAGAACTGTAATGCATAATATTTGTGACTATAATGGCATTCATGAATTTTTTAATATAATCTACAATAAAGCATGCAATTCAAAATACCAGTAATTGATATTAAAACTTTTGACTCCTATTCTAAGAAATAACAATAATTTCATACAAAAATCCTTCACCATATATAAGCAAAGGCGAACACAAAAAATAAAGAGGAAAAAAATTATCCTTGAAGATCATGTGCTTTAACTATTATAACTTTGTCACAGGGAGAAAATTAATGCTTGTTTAAGTAATAAGGGATGGGCGTGTTTGGGGGAAAAATGACTTCTAAACCAACAAAATCATACTGACACTACTGTTATAAATAAAATAACCCATGGGAACGGAACAGTGGTGGCATGAAAGCATAGGAGTGGAACTACACAGTTATATCTCCAAAAAAAAGAATATGTACCTTGCATTGTCTTGTATGATGCCTGGCATTTTCATGGGAATAGGAAAAAGAACTAATCCAAGGGGGATTAGTCTGGTAGGGGTATCACTAAGGGCAAAAATATTATCATAAAAATAGAATTTGATACAAATTTGTTATAAGGCATTGATAAACAATGGAATGTTTGATAATATGTATATACATACTCTGTCATTTGTATTTTCAAAGTATTGTTCATTATTAATTTTTTTTTTGAACAACCTAAAATCACTTCATTCTATTCCTTCTCTTTTTCTCACTTTCTTCCTTCTTTTCTTTCCTCTCTCCCATCTTCCTCTTCATTCTTCATCTCCTCTCTTTTTGTTTCTCTCTCTCTCTCTCTCTCCACTTCATCCTTCTTCTCATTCTCATCAGTTTTTTCATTCCTTACCCACTTTGCTTGACAGAATATAAGCATTTTTATTTTTAAATCAAATACTATTTTAAAGAAATATTTAAATTGTTTGTAACTTGAACACAATAATAAAAATAAATATTAAATAAAACACATTCTTACTGTTTGAATTCTTTGGCATATTGCCATCCTTCTTTATCTGTGCTTCCAGAAATAGTAAAATCAACCTTCCAGTCAGATATCTAAAGAAATATTGAAATTGAAAAAAAAAAATCAAAGGTACTTACCTAATATTTACAGTCCAGTCACAAAAACATTGCAAAAATACTTTTCAAAATAATAACAATCACTATCATCCAAAACATACACATACAAGATCAAATAAAAGTTTCTTTTCAACAATAAAAACGACTATAAATTTTAATATGATTTTGATCATGATGATGCCGTGTACAAACCATTAATATTTTGCATGGGATGCTTTGATGAGGAAACTCTTGAGAAACTTGTATCAACAGTTAAAATCACATTTATTCAGTATACTTTCAATATAGTAGTAAATATGAATGAACCTACAAATCACAAAGCTGTCAATGGATAAATAAATTATGAAGTATTAAGTTTACACATCTGAATTGACTATTCTTCTAATAATAATTCAGTGGATATCTAAGCTTGAAGTCTCTTTCGACATCTTGAAGCCAGTCTCTGTCTTTTTCTGTAACTAGTCTTTTCAATAATCCACAAAAAATATCATTTATATAATTAATTCTTGAGGTGCAACATTCTAGGTACATGTACATGACTGGCCTTACTATCAAGATGGATCTTGTTTAAAGGGTGTGGTAATAGTCAGTTCAAGTGACTGAGGTTGGAAGTATGAGTACCAAAGTGATGACGTCACAAATTTTTTTTGCATCTCAGCGACTTTTATACCGTACCTCTGCGGGGCACGATGAAAAACCCCCAACAACCCAAATTTGGTGGGAATTGATCCATGGGGCCCCAAGATATGACCTCATGATTACATAATTAGCCCCACTATAAAAAGTCAACGTATTATTGGCCTGGTTCCTAAAACTTAGAAACCTGCCAATAATACATCTATTTCAATGAGGCTATTTATGTATTCATAAGGTCATTTATCTTGGTGCCCCATGGACCTATTCTTACCAAATTTGGGTTGTGGGGGGTTTTCATCATGCTCAACCAAAATATGGTATCAAAAATGGTAAAATACCAAAAAAAGAGAAAAAAAAATTGCTAACGTCATACTTTGGTACTCTATAGCTCTTAGAACTCTTGGTTTCTTGAAATTAGCTGAGGCGTTGGTCTCTCATGGTCAGTGTCTAGGTGTTAAATGCTATTAAATGGAGAGATCTGGGTCCCATAACACAAAGGTTAGCGATTAATCGTACGCTTGATTTTCATGATTAATTGTACATTGTAGTCAATGGGATCAATCGTAGAAAAATGTTCTACGATCATTGCTAAGCTTTGTGTTACGGGCTCCAGATGTTTCTTAGATGTAACTGGGGAAAAGTGTAAGGGTGAATGACTGAAAGGATAATACATGTACTAGAAAACAATCAACTCACCCATTGCCAGTGTGAGGATGGCATCTGAACGTTATCTCTTGATTCAATTATCTTCCCAGAATCATTTGTCCACAAACCCCTGGTAAAAAAAAATACCAGAAAAAATATAACTTTGAACATTCTCATGAATTTCATCAACTGAGATTTTTTGCTCATAATATGATTTCATTTTCCTTCTACAATTATGTGATTTCTCCTTTCCTCAAAAAGTTACATTGGTTGCCAATTTGCAAATGTGAAATTTGAAACCATTCTACTTACATGGAAAGCTTTAAATGGTTTGGCACCAAAATATTTACAAGACCTTGTCAAGCCCTATACACCAGCATGTAGCCTGAGATCATCAAACCAGTATCTTCTACCCCCCCCCCCTCCCTCCCTTCCCAACAAATACGAGAAGCACATGCTTGATAGGTTTCCTCTGCTGCTACACCTTCTCTTCAGAATAAGTTGCCATCAATTACAGACTTACAAATTTAAATTGAAGTCTTAAGTCAAATTCTGTTGATCTCTGATGAATTTTATTTAACCCTTAACGTGCCATGAACACATATCTGTGCATCCACTGGAGTGCCACGAACACATTTCCGTGCAATGGTCATACAGCTATTGTTATGCCTATTGCATTTTGAGGAGTGCATTGAATGCGTGAGTGATTCTATTGTTCAGTTTAGCTTGTGGTCAGGAGGTTTAACATTATTGTCTCAGGAGTGATTCCCTTTATATATATATATATATATATAAAACAATTAAATATAGACTCTTTGAAAAAAATGGCACTCACTGATTACAGTGAATGGCACATTAAGAGTTAAAAGGTAAGATTACGATTAGTCACAAGAGCTCTTGACTAATCAAATTTTCAGTGAGGGATATAATGAGCAATAACAATTATGTTAAATTAAGAGATAAAAAATTGTTTGGAATGGTATATACATGTAGTTTTGCCATTTCTGTTTTCTGTATGCCTAATGTTTCATTGTGTAGGCAAAATATTGGATACAAAAGCCAATATTGAATGAAATGGATGAAATGGCATAGATTCTTATTTCAATTTTTATTAAATCATATATGTACACATGCAGTGTCACCAGGCAGGTTCATGTAAGTGAAGTCTTTGTTGAAGCTTGCACTTTAAATAGTAGTTGGACAAATGATTAATGTAAAATGTCTAGCATACAGTAGCTATTTTCTTTCTATCTACTCAAACGTAGGCCAATTGGATATACATGCAATATAATACTACATTATGTAGTTTATCTAGCTATTCATGACTTATGTGTTTGATGATTATGATAATGATATTGATCTCTATGCAAATGATAACTGTTAGATGGTAATGATTATAATAATATAGCATAATAATACATGTAGTAACTATATTTTTATATACAGTGACAATAATGATATAATCTATAATACAATTTACAGTGCTCTATGCCTTATTTTCCGTACATGTATGTCAGATGTCTAATACATTAGCCTTAAAATTTATATTTTAAAAACATAATTCCATATTTATTTCTCAATGTGAACCTTCCACTTTGCGATTTAATTTTATATCCCAATCTCAACCTTCTTCACAACTTATAGATTTGTTTATTGAATTTAGTGCATGTATTTCAGTTATCATTACCATATTTTAGCTTTTATTTATAAATATCTTTGGAATTTATTTTGTAACGTGCTCTCATCTATAATTACCTCGTAAGTGCAATATACCAACATCAATTGATTAATTGTTACTTTATATTATTTGACTATTTCGTTTCACTTATGTAACTATGAAATTTATGTTTACATTGTAATCTTTGTATCAGTCTCCCGACTGTTTTAACAAGGAAGTATTTTGTACAATAAACCGAAATGAATGAATAAATGAATGAATGAATGAATATGGTTGAAATGCTGCCCTCTATGGTTGATGGTACCTGTCAGTAAAGCCTGCAAGAGGACTCCATCTTTGATTCTCAAACACATAGATATTCTTGGAGTCAGTCTGAGGCTGGTTGCCAAGTGAACTGCTGTAAATCCCTGTAGAATAAAACAAAGTTATTCTATCATCATGACTGTAAAGTCGAGTAAACTATCATAAATGTATACATAGCTTTTAAATGAAGGCCCACTTAGCTAATCTAGACCCTTCTATTAACCGGCTGCATCCTGGGCTAGTTTCCTCTTTTAATTTTTACTCAATTAATCAAAAAGCATCAATATTCTTAAACAAACAAAAAAATTCAATACTTATTTCAAAAGAAAATTGTGGAACGTTGTGGCCCAATGGATTAGTCTTCTGACTTTGAAACAGAGGGTTTTGGGTTCGAATCCCAGCCATGGAGTAATTTCCTTCAGCAAGAAATTTATCCACATTGTGCTGCACTCAACCCAGGTGGGTGAATGGGTACCCGGTAGGAAGAAATTCTTTGAATGCTTGAGCACCTAGGCAGCCCAGCTAAAGCCGGGGTAATAATAATAGCAGGGCCCGTTGGGAGAACAGTTTTCAGAACTGAAGTGGCTTCCCTGGGTAAACATACGTATATTATTTTTACTATTATCATTATTAAAATCATTAAATCACATTTAATCCTCAAGAATACCCCCCTCCCCCCAATCCCCCTTCTCTTCCATTCTTCCCTCTCCCATATACTGATCTCATCCTCTCTAAAGCATGGCTCACATCATTACGTTTAAACTGAATATTGCTACAATAGCCAAAAACAGCAATACGCAACCTAACACAGCACACTACACAGCAAATTTTTTTTATTGCAATCACACTTTTGCATACGAGCTTATCGGAGCTCATACAAAGTTGCCAAATTTAACGACAATTGGTTAAAAACCTTCTATCTATCATCCCTCTCTCTCCTCCCAGCAAACCTATCTATCATCACCAAATGTTACCTTTGAATATTCCTCCACCATATCCTCCTAAGTAGACCCAAGGAGTGTGGTCTAGTCCTAGACCCCAGACCACTCCGGCTCCACATGCTTCAATGTATGCTAGATGCCCTCCAATCTGCCTCCAGTACCTTCAAAAACAACAACAGTCCTACATCTATATGATACAATAATGTTCTACTCTTATATAGCACTTAATACATCAGAGCGATATGCACTCCACAGATTAGGCTATTGATTATGTAAATATTACTGATTCAAATATATCAATCATAACAAATTGTATGTTATGACAGGGCCGTTGTGGAAAAGGTTCTTAAACTGACAATGCCACCCTGTATAAACCTGAATAAGTCTTCGGACTTTGAACCACAAGGTCCGGGGTTCAAATCCCACCGCAGCACTAGCGTCCTTTGGCAAGGCGTTTATCTACATTTGTCACTCTCGACCCAGGTGTAGTAAATGGGTACCCGGTAGGAAGGAATTCCTTGAATGCTCGATGCGCCCGATCTGGGTAGGCGTGCTAAAGCCGGTGTAATAGTATGCAGCGCTTAGAAACATTTGTATTAAGCGCTATATAAATGTTGCATATTATTATTATTATTATAAATAAAACTACAAATAAATCAATAAATAAAATATATCATTACCCCGGGCACCGAATCCTGGCTTGTACACAAGCAATGTTTGCACTTTTTCCACTCCCTTGTGAGAATAGAAAGAACCCCATTGGAATATGACCAAGTTTAATGCTAAATTTGATGCATATGAAGCTTCAATTGAATTTTTATTATTATCATTATTATTACTATTATTCTCATCATCATCATCGTCATCATCATCATTATCATAATTATTATTATTATTACTTATACTGCACTTATCCCCATTAGGCCCAATGCACTTATGAATTAATTCATCTTCACACTATTATCTACAAGAGGGATGGCTTTTTAATGCCTGTATGAAAACTGTTAGTGATGGAGACTGTCTAGTGGAAAAAGACATTCCATAATTTTGAAGCTGACACAGTCAAAGTTCTTACATCATTTCTCCTACATGTATATTGGAGCACACCAAATTTATTATTAAATACATAATTTATAAGAATATCACAAATTTATCAAAGTTTACCTTACAGCATTTACAAAGCTGATACTTACAGATGAGATGAGGGTGCGATCTGCATGTTAGGTAATGTTTCATGAACGAAGACATCTCCTCTACATGTGACTAACCATGATGCCCTGCAAGAGGGCGCTCCATATATACCCCTAACCTCTGTACATGCTTGGCTAATTGCAGCAACCTAGTTCATAACAAAATAATAGTTTCAAGAAGAAAATAATGCATCAATATAGAGGCTTCACAGCACATCAAGAATTCTTTTGTGGGCATATACCAGAAACGATTGGAGTTTGAATTCAAATCAGTCTATTATGCATTTAAAATACCTGCTCAATTGCTTGCTGGTGGTCAAATGTCAATTTCTTGGGTTTGAGTTCCAGTTGGGACTCAGAAAATGTTCACTGTAAATGAATACACCACCACCATCATCATCATCATCATCATCATCATCACCATCATCATCATCATCATCATCACCATCATCATCATCATCACCATAATCATCATCATTATCATGACCTGTATCTGTCACCATGGTAACATTACTACCACATCTCCTCACCCATTCTTCCAGCTCTCCATCACTGTTTGCACGTAATGTGATTGGTTTTCTGTCCAGCACCCTCTTCGGTGTGAAGATGCAGAATGAAGGATATTCCGAGCCATTAACCACCTCCTGAACAGACGTCACTTCACTCAATAAGAATCTAATCAGCTGTCAAAACAAAACAAGGATTCATCATCATCAACTTTACAGTCCCTGAGAGATGCCTCTTCGTCCCTTCTCAGATCTCTTACAAGTTAAAGAGAAATTCCAGTAGTTGCAGTAAACACTGATTTCATGGGAAAGTCTGTAAAACCAGGCTTAATTGTCAGTATATCATCGAGGATCTAGATCTGGTACAGTTACATAAACTGAACTTTGTGAAATCTAGAAATCTATGCTGAATAATGTTCAGACTGAACTTCCCCAACACAGAGAAGCACACGTGGGACAGTGTATAATTATTGCTTTGAGCGTCGGGCCCGACGCTCTACCCGAATCATGTGCTTATTTGCTGATTTCTCAGCAATTACACAATTTCTTCCAGAATCCTTTGGCACATGCGTTTTATTTATACAAACAGACACTTTGGTGGTCATTTCATTGGATTCTGTACGAACTCATTTTGATATCGTTACCAAAACTAGCATTTACCTTTAAATTCATTAATGTGGTCTAAACTGTGTTGATTTCTTTTTATGAAACGAGTTGATATCGAAACATTCTTCACCCAACAGCAATTCTTTGTTCAGATGTGACACACATAATATGAGATCTCACAATATAGCTGAATATGGGCAATCCGTTCATTTCTTTTACATCAACATGTGCAAGTTTTATAAAAATATTGAGGGATTGAAACTAAACTCCTCAAAAAAAGTTTGGAAATCCGACTTTGATCGATAATCCCTCCTCGGTTTTATTAAATATCAATGTGTAATTAATAGCAATGGATAGAGCATTTAATTCTCTTTAAAATGATACCCTACATGATATGATTATGGTTCACATGGAGGTGCAGTGCCTTGAAATGTGGGGCAAGGTCAAAATTCAAAAGTTGCAAAATGACACAATATTGAAAGTCACTGTTCTTTTTTCCGTGGTAATGAGTGAGTTTCTCAGCGTTTTTTTTTTACTTTGATCGATAATTCCTCATCGGTTTTAGTGAATATCAATGAATAGATCATTTGATTTTCTTTAAAATGATACCCTACTTGATATGATTATCGTTCACATGGAGGTGCAGTGCCTTGAAATGTGGGGCATTCAAAAGTTTCAGTGGTGATGAGTGAGTTTCTCATCGGTTTCTTTTAATTGTTTTCATGCACCCATCAACATTAACATGGAATCAAACACACCTCTGCACAAGCAAACATATAACAAACAAACAAACATGCATGGGTATTTCAAACCACAACTCAAACCATGTTATGCACAAAACCATCACTACAGAAGCAGGGGCTTGATTTCAATGGATTTTCATCTCTATTGACACAGACAAAAGAATCATGTTCTGTATTGACCCTTCATGACTATTTCTGCTCGTTTTGCAGATTTTCAATTCAGACCTCATCCAACACTTTTGAATCCTGCTCTTTTCGTGATGACATGATCATAACAAGCATGGTATCATTTTAAAGAGAATTAAATGATCTTTTGAATGATATCAAATATGCATTGTGTAAAATTGGGAGTTGGGAGAAATTAATGGTCAAACTCAGATTTCCAAACCTTTTTTGCTTGTTTTGCAGCTTTTCAATTCAGACCTCATCCAACACTTTTGAATCCTGCTCTTTTCATAATGGCATGATCATAACAAGCATGGTATCATTTTAAAGAGAATTAAATTATTTTTTGAATGATGTAAAATATGCATTGTGTAAAATTGGGAGTTGGGAGAAATTAATGGCCAAACACAGATTTCCAAACTTTTTTTTGAGGGGTTTAGATGGATAACATGCAAACACTTTTCAATAGCAGCCTGGTAATATAACGCTATTATACAAACAGGAAAAGACATGAAAATATTGGAGACAGAGTTTTCCTTCTCTAAGACAAAAATGTTATTTTGACTATACAAGACAATGGTCCATATTCACAATGGTGATTTTTATTCTGCGATCTACATTTTATAACAAGGAACAATTCTGCTTAATCTAGCACCAAAGTCGGGAAGCGTCCAAAAGTGAATGCAAGTACCGGTGCAAAGTTTTATTGCAAGATGTTAAATTCACACTATAGATATGGCATTAATGATCCCACTCTATTTTAATTAGTTTACATAAACAGTTGTTTATCAATGCAGTGGTCTTTGTAAAAGTGTCAAACTACATGTAAGCACACTTTGACAACAGCTCACATTCACTATAGATTCTTTCACGTAGTCAGGCTAATTTAAGCATGATTAATTCATAAAATCTGTAAAACCCTCAGACCACAGATTCCAAACCATCTATTTCATGCTCAGGGTATCTTTGTTCATATTTTGTTTAGAATAAAGAATGGAGTACCTTATCAACCGGTGGATCCAGGAGGAAAATTGAATATTTTTTGAAAAATACAACAGAAAGTCTGTAAAATATAGGACAAAAATGGGCCACCTGCGACCCCCACCCCCTGCTTCTACTGTTCATTCCTGAATCTGGGCCCCATCTTACAAAGAGTTACGATTGATCCAATCAATCGTAAAAGATTTCTCCAGGAAATTTGCAAAATGTTCTTTGTTATGAAAAGCGAACACACCAAATTGTCAAGAAAACAATGAATTTATGAATATACATGTACATTTCTAGAAAACATTTTGAACAAACATGCATTTTGGATATAGGCATTGCTGGCTTTCCATAGTTGTGGCTGACTAAATCTATCAAAACTCTTTGTAAGAGGGGGAGCTGGTCTTACCTTCTGTTTACCAAATGACTGATAATGAAGGGAGAATCTACTCTGCTGCCTCCCTGTACCATCAACACCCCTCTCAAGCTCAATGGTACAGTCCATCCATTGACGTCTCCTTCCTTCACTGTACCATTGCAGGCGACCTACTTTAGCCCAGGAACTCTGCATTTCAACAATGGGTATGCATAATAAGTATTCCTATTGTGATATATTATTCATTTACTTTGTAATGATGAAAAATTGACCATTCACTGCTCATCTACATATTTGTTAAACAAAACTTATTTAATACTATGACTACAGACATAATGACACCACAAAATATATAGGAAAGCCACATTAAGTTGATAAGAATGTCCAAAAAATACAAGTTCTTCTGTACACACACAAAAATTATGGTCTAAAAATACATTGCTATAAATACAAGTTTTTGCCAGAAAAATTACATTTGATTATTGCAACTGGATTGAAGTCTTACCCTTTCAACTGCATTAGGATAGTGCTCAAATGACATGGCCTCTTCTTCCCTACGTCGTCTCAAAGAATTGAGGATTAAACTACGCCAAGACCCTTCTTGTAAGCGATGACGGAAGCTCTGTTGACTAAGGGTTGCTATATGGTACATAAAAGAAATCATGTTAATAGATTGAAATATTTCTTTCCGTCCAAGAGCTAGAAGAAAGACAAGAAATTTATCTATGCATCTATCTAAGAGTCTGCTTACATAAAACTGGTTTCTTGAAAGAAATCAATAAAATGTGTTTGACAGTGCTTGGAATTTATTTCTATGTAAAATATTTAAAACAAGAATTACATCTTTTAAAAATAAAACTTATTGCAAGATGGAAATAATCTAAAACCCATATTCATTTAGTTAACAAAATTAAATATATATCTTATCATCCAGAGTCCCTTCTCACAAACAATTTGCAAAATAACAATCAATTTGATTTTCAAATCTGTACAGAAAAAAGATCGAAGATGCAAGTCAAATTGAGTAACAATTATTTTCAATTATCTCAATAAAACCCTCTTAGTCTTTTTTTGCAGGAGTTTCTGCATTTATTGTAAAGTCAAAATAAATTTACAATACATAAACATAATCGTACGTAGTATGACATGAAAGTACATTGTAATGTGACAAATTTATAGTAGTGTCATAACAAAATTTAGACATGAATACAATTTAAGGATAAGAGAAAGTAGTGAAAAACAAATGCAGTGGCAAACTATATAAGCAAAATAAATGCTTGAGTAATAGCAGCCAAAGGGGGAAAGGGGCTACATGGAAACCAATTATTGTATAGGTCTAGGTCTGGAAGAAAATCTTACGTCACAAATCATCAGAAAAGGAGAAAGAAGAAAAATACCTTGGGTCCATGCTTACACATATGAAATAAAGAGAATGGTAAGATACCTTGGAAAAACCATTTTGGGAGTGATGTTGGCTCAACTACACATCCTCCACCACTGACCCACATCCAGAGCGGTTCCTCTTCCTCCATCTCATCTCCTGCTTGACATAGATCTGCCATGCTGTTATTACGCATAGGTAAAGATGAATCAGCTGTCCTAGAGAAGGAGTGCGAGAGAACCTGCTGCCGTGAGTGTGGTCTACGCCTGTTATCAAAGTCATCAACCATAATGGAAGGTGTAGTCCTTAATTCACTGTCGCTAACCGATCCAGAGTCAATCTTATGTTCCTTGTCATTTAAACTGAATTTCACACTGCCAAAAGAATTCTTACGATTGTCTACTAGGTATTTAGGTCTCTTGTCTTCCTGCTCCACACAGTCTGGGATTCCTGTAGTAGATGTTGACTGGTTGTTCTGCAGTTGCAATTGCTTCACCAGGTCCACTGTGATATCTGGACCAGCTAGCCCACCTTGGTGAAGGTTAATGCAGTCTGGTAAAGTTTCTGTTTGTGTACCTTTCTCGCTTCCACTATCTTGCAAATTCTCACAAGAGTCTTCCTCGTTGAATTCTGTGATGTAGTCAATGGTGTTATCTGAGACATCTGTGTGATAGCTTGGCTGCCTGGTGATAGGGTGTGTAGGCATTGTTATAGGAGTCAGGTTATGAATGTCTTCCACTGTTAAACCCTTTGCTGGGTCAGATTCTGATGGAGGATCGGCTTCGGGAAAAACTAACACAAGTTCTTCGACATCAGGCACATTCAAAGGAATCGAAGACACAAGTTCTGGGACATCTGGTACATTCACAGGACTGGCAGAAGCTGATCTACCAACACTGCCCCCATCCACTGGCAGGTAGGCTGAGTTAATACTATCTTCAAAACCTGAGTTAAGGGCCCCGGAACTGTTTGCCTTGGATATATCAACTGTCTGTGCACACATTGTTCTCATCAACTTCCCATTGTGCATGAACTCATCTCCTAGAACTGAAGGCATAGAAGAATCATACCCCATGACTGACAACGCAGACGGTTCACTGACACTCCTCATGAAGCGGCTATCAGCATCAAGCAAATGCTGAGTTTTAGCGCAGATGCTGACAGAGTTTGAAACCATGCTGTCTGCGACACTGATAGTATCAGGTGGTTGGTACATGTATCTCTGATCATTCTTCTGAATGATAATCACTGCTTTCCATTCTCTTCCACTAAGCTCTTCATATGAAACACCGGATCTGAAAACAATAGAACGGCCTTCCTCTGCAGTCAGAGCCCAAACCTAGAATTCCATATCGAATGTAAACAAAGATATCATGTATTATTAATGGTATCTAATGTTTAGTGGATGCATAAAAAAGCAAATTGCACTGACCACACAACTAGACTTGTTATAACATTAAAGGAATGATCAAGATATCCTAAATTGATTTGGATACCAATTATTTTACTGCGTTAATTGATAATCAAATAAAAAAAAGACATGCAGAGAATCTTACAATTTATTTGTACACGTGATCCTAGAAAAACTAATGCATAAATTTAAGCCACAAACTGGAAACCTTATTTATAGGACTATCCATATACAGATAAAGTAGGATCACTATCCCCCTGCTTTCCTATTGGTTCATCTTTAATTACCTCTCCGTTCCTGCTTTCCTATTGGCTCAACTTTAATTACTTCTTTATAACCAACTTGGTTATAAACTTAAGTTTTCAAGTGGATCTTCATTCCTGATGACGACCAGAACACGCTGGTCGAAACGTCGATAACAGTTCTTTTCAGAGCTAACATATATTCAAGAAAGAATAACAAACAGTCCTTTTCAGGACTACATACATGGTGTTTACCGTAAAACCTTTCAATATTCTCTCCACCATGGAAACCTTCAAAGATCATCAAAGTAGGATCTGCGTTAGTCAAATGTTAGAAATCTGTTTGACTTTACAGAAGATGTACATTAAACTTGATAAGTGATTATGAGACTTAGGCAGGCCATCAAAAATCCCTTAATTTGCATCGCCACTCGTTTTTCCTTGTAGCTTCCCGTTACAGTCCGTTAGCTTTTATTTGTTCAGCTTAGGCAAATAATGATTGGTTTCAGGACGCATTGCAACAGCCCAACTAATCCAATACAACACAACCTGGATGCGAGGCTCGCCACTTCAGCTGTACTGAAAATCTGTCTCTGATCGGGAAGACAGCAGTAGCGGGTGTTGTCAAGCGTATGTCCATTCTTTTCTTTTCTTTCACGAATCATTTTTGTTTTATGTATTTCATCTCTGTCTGTTTATATTACTATAATAACAATATTCTTTTCAAATTCTATTCCCTTTCCGACTTTGTTGGAAATTTATATATACTATAGTTCTACCAGGATAGTAAGAGTTTGTTCTGCTGCGAGGTATAAAGGATTAATAAGACACAGTTTGCAGCTCAAAGTAATTTTAAAATATGTTCCAAATGATCAGGCATTGATTTGAACAAACAGCCATCTATTCTGCAAGAGTGAAGTATGCCTCGGAGATGGCTTCGAAGATCGGGGAGCAGCCATTAGTGTGCTCGGTGGACAACATACCACCTTGGCTGTCGATAGACAAATTCAGCCGGGAAATCTCTTCTCGACCAACGAAGCACCCGATTGCCACAACCATGACTTTCCAGTTCCTGGTTATCTGCTGACTCCATCGGGGTATCTACAGATGGAGCCAACGCAGTCAATGGACATGGATCAGCTTGGAAGAGAGAGATATGGGTGATTAACTTACTTTATTGATATTTCCATTTTCCTCTCACAACTTTCAGATTGCAACCAACAGCCATTATTACCTGGTAGTTTAATTCTTGCCACCGTGACAGTCACTTATGCCTCAGAAAAAAAAAATTAATACCGTTTTTTTTGTACAACCAAATCTTTCATGGTAGAAAATGAGAACTAAAAAATATCTTGCTCTAGTGACAGAGACGGTAAACTTTCCTCATTAAATCAAATGCAGGTAAAACATAGAATTTACTACAACTTTATTACGAATATATACAACTCTGCAGTTTTCTCAGAAATGTATATTAAAATCGTGAGAATTTCCATATGCCAATGTCATGCTTAATGGCTAATATATAAACTATTAAATAATTCCGGATATAATAATGGTCAAAACGATTTTGATTTATTTGCAGTTTAGATCAAATCACAGAACTTGAAATTGACAGCTTTTCTTTTCTCTTCTCTTTAATTACAGAATGCCCATCAACATGACATCAACAGTAGAGTGCCGTGGACCCCATTCGGGAATGAACATCACTGCACACCTCACCAACCATTGTGACAATCCAGCAGCCATCCAACATGGAAAACATGCAATGGTGCTCATTGTAGATGGGGGACCCCGATGTGAACGTCAACCATGGCACCAGCGAGCTGTACTATGGACGCTTTTTCAAAGATCTTGCCTGGATGCTCTGTTGGTAACAACATATTGTCCCAGTGACTCAGCATTGAATCCTGTGGAACATTTGTAGGGGCCATGCACTAAGGCACTCACAGGAGTTTATCTACCATCAATGCTGCCAGGAGAGGACAGACCACCAGTTCGGCAAGCGAGACTCTCTGAAGAGGAGATGCTGGCCAAAGAACACCAAGTCTTCAACAAGGCAATGAGAAGTGTGAAAGAGGCCTAATGGAAAGACTTTCAGTTTGCCGGTGGTGTGGTTTCCAAGATGGAGCTAATTAGAGAATGTACCCCGTGCGTGAGCAGCTTGGGTCAAGTGCAACATGTACTATTATAAAACTATACTTCACGCAACCTGGATATTGTCGGCAGTAATCCGTCATTATTATCTGCAACAAGGCTAGACGCTCCCATTAGTGAGTCAACAGGATAAAAGGATGCAATGGGAAGGGATGTCAACCAATATGAATGGGAAAAGGAGGGGTCGTCGGCTTGCGTCGCTCCCCGTCTGGAATCAGACCCGGATCCTGAGATTTCATTGCGGCAGGTCGCGTCACATAAAGGATTTTTGATGGCCTGCTCTAGAATATGTAAATAACATTTTATGTTCTGCATATTCTAGTCTGGAAAAATGCTTTGACAGTTGATTATTCAATTTAGGGAACTTTGACTTGTGCAGAATTGTGTATCAATTCTAATTACCAATGATTAAAAATGACCATAATGAGATAAAATCAGACTACCTGATCATTGGGTCCAACAGAGAGTTGGGCCACCTGACCACACATTTCAATCCAGCTAGTCCCTGCTCGATTGCTTCTATTCTCCTTCATATCAGTCGACATAAAACCTTTCCTGAACCAAACCTACAATAAAGAAGAACAAGGATTATGACAGAAGGAGAGAAATGATTATAATGATACCACGTGTCAGCCTTAATTAAACTTATCTGATTTAGAGCTTGATATCATTAATAAGCAAGTCTGTATTGAGGGGTGTTATACAAGAATTATATGAATATATTAAGATTAAATCAGAGTTGAATGACAATATTGAATATTAATTTTCATCTTCTTGATATATTTATTTCAAATGTTTATTCATACAGTATTGATGAAAGTGAGATCTACTAAAATCCACTTTTCATTTCATTATTATTGCAGACGGACAAATATCGCATGCAACAATAAGTTACAATAGCCCCCTACCTCTTGTAAATTTTCTTGTATTTTGCAAGGAAGTTAACAGAATGCAAAGATAAGAGAATTTTCAGAATACATTTTATCTCAATATGTTATCTTGCGCACAGAGATATATATGTGCCGTTTTTTAACTTTACGTATCATTATAGCTCTGTCATACGCGCTCAGTGAAAGTTATAAGAAAATTTACAAGAAAAGATACAAGAACTTTCAGAATACAGATTTGATTGTGACTCTTAAGATACAAGAATATTTCTCTTAAGAAAATATTCAGAATACGGCCCCTGGACCTCACTACAAACCAAGAATGTAGAATATATATATTGTTCAACATACCGATTATAAAAAAATCAAATTATAGGTCTAAGATCTGATTGATCTAATGTTGATACCTTTTGATCTCTTGTAATCGACCATACCACATTGTTACCCACGGTAACACTAGTTAGGAGAGACTTCTCAGGTGGATTCACATATGTCCAATTGGTCCCTGGTCAAAAGAAAAATTGAATAAAATATCTAATTCTTCACAACATACCCATACTTTTATATGAGGGTCCTCTCATACAAAGAGTTGTGATTGACAGGATTGCTCTCATCTATGGAAAGCAAGCGACCAAAATATCTACTATGCATATTTCTGTGAAAAGTGTTTTCCAAATATGATATACAGTCAAGCATGCAACTTTGTCATGTAGATTCAATGTGCTCATCATTATTTCCAAAAGGATTTAAAGTAAATTTCCCATATAAACATGACATTGATAATTTCCATAGTGAAGTCTTATGTGATTATTCATAACTTTTGGTATTAAGACAGGGCCCAGAGATCTGTCCACAGCCGGTCTATTTCTGAGATCTTGGGTCCTAAAAAAAGGTTGATTCCATATAATAAGCTATTTACACATGAGTGATACCTGGACATGCAGAAGGGTCCTTGAGTTCAGATTTCTCTCCATGGTAACCAACAGTAGTAACAGGATAGGAAAGTTGCAGATGACTGTTCCATTACTTAAAGGATAATACATGGATACTTGTATTCATGATATAACATTCTGTCCATCCCATGTCACACCCTACACCACTCCTGTAGGACCTATAGATAGCTGGACAGGACCCTAGCCTTCAGAGGTGGAAACCTTGTCATTGAGGACTTTGACTTACCGAGAGGATGATCCCTTGACACTCCCATTCGTATCACACCTTGGCCGTCCCATGTCACACCCCACACCACTCCTGTAGGTCCTACAGATAGCTGGACAAGACCCTTGCCTTCAGAGGTAAACACCTCCCTCCAGAGGGAACCTTCAGGGTTCTTCCTTGAAACACCTACTCGGAAGAATACCTACAAAGTACAAACAGAGAAGGCTTATCAAAGGTTTTGCAGCATTATAACAAGCAAATTCAATTATCGGGTATATCAATTACCAAGAGAAGGACTCCATGGTTTAATATTGGCAAATATTGTGACATTGAAACTTCATATTGTGCAGCCCTGAACATAAGAGCAGAATGAACAAGGCTCAACTTTCCATTCTCTAACATTTTGATCATTCTGTACATCCTCACCTTTCCCAATGCTGATATAGCCCAAACCGAGAGATATCCCTCAGGTTGACCAGGAAGTTCATGGCCACCTATGGACAACTCCATCAATGGTTCTTCAAGAGGATCAGCATTAATACTTTGTACCTGTTAATCAATAATCAATAGAGAATTAAAGAACGAGTGGACGAAAATGGCATAAAAATCCACGTCCACTGATCAAGCATGTCAATGTCATTGACTGTCCCTGTTCATCTCAATATTTTGTCTATTTGAACTTTCATTGAGCCAACCAGTGTGTTGGCTCAGTTGGTAGAGCATCCATCTCACAAATGGGAGGTCAGGAGTTCAATCCCCGGTCGCATCAGAACAAAGGACGTAAAAAGATGGGAGTTGCTGCTACCATGTTTGGCGTTCAACAATTCAAGGGATAGAGCTACATTGATCTGACGGTGCACAGTGGCTGCCGGGCCAACAATCAATTGGGCAAAACAAATTTTCGGACTATATCTATGTCAGACTTCATTTTGAACAATAAAACATGGATTTTCATTATTTTCCCTTTTATGCTATCCAGATGGGGCTGTCATTTATCTCATGAGATGGTCTAATTTCCACTTAATCTACAAATTTTGCATTTTTTTTCAATTGAAACTTTGATATACAAACGGTTCATCTAATTGTACAAAATTAGACCACGTAGACATTGGATGCAACGGGTAATGGGAATAGCCTTAAGTGGAAAATAAACAAATGATATTATGGGCTAAATGGCAAATAAAACCAAATGGTTTAGTATAAGTAGACAAACTGGTTGAAGACAAATTTTGATAAGATCACGTGGGATGCGACCAAACGGGAAGAAGACAGAAGTAAAGACAAAATTGCAATTCACTAATTTCTCTACCAGTGAAGAAAAAATAGTAATACAAGTTTCAATTAATTTCAAACTATTATGTGTTTCCAAATATTCACTGCACGGAATTCTACTAAAACAATCATCAAAATGATTAAAATGACTGAAATTGGCACGGAACCCAATCTCTACTTCCTTTCAACAAATCCAATCATCATTACAATGAATACATCTTACAAGTTACACATATAATAAATAAAACCCAAATGCAATTTTAATGAATTAAAGATGCATAAATTATTTCAATACAATCATAGTAGCACTTTTTTTAATCCGTAAAAGATGATTTGTACAGATCACCTGTGCCCAAGCATCAGTAGCAATATATTTCCTGTATCGAATCCATTTTCTCCTCCGAACGCAAGAGTTCCATCTCTTCTCAGACGTATAACTCTCATTTGTATTGAAGTTCACTGCATACTGCCATCCCTAAAAACAAGATTAACAGAAATATAAAACACAAATAATCACAAAGGTGCTAAAGATACAAAATGTACAAGGGTATAGAAGAAATTACAGTACATTTGAAATTTTTCATTTCATCATTTGAAGTCTACGTATCTACATGTACATGTATAGTGTACTCACTAGAGTACACTATACATGTAGATGCGAGGTTAGCCTGTGTTGTGGGTTGTATACTTGGAGGCATAACCAGGAGGTTGTTGAAGAGGCGGTTACAAAAAGGGTGACATCTCATAATTCTGGGAAGGGTGTTGCAAATGGGGGTATGCCCTATATTGATTTTGTGAAGGAGGGGGCTAGGCCAAAATCAAGGGCAAGGTCTACGAGGCCCAGTATCTTGTCCTCAGCTCGTGATTGGCAGGTGAGAGTCAACCTGGACGGAAAAGGGAATTTCCCACAGCATATGACGTTTACAAATCTCCGCCCCGATATTGTTTTGTGGACTGACTCTGCAAAGGTAATAGTTCTAGGAGAGTTGACCGTCCCTTGGGAGGATAATTTTGACTATGCCTTTGAGCGCAAGCTCACAAGATATTCTGAACTTGTGGCAGAGTGTACAGGCAAAGGCTGGAAGGTGTTTTGCTTCCCCTTTGAGGTTGGTTGTCGTGGGTTCATAGCAAAATCATTGCCTAGGTGGTTTCGGGAGTTGGGTTTCTCAAATAGAGAGAACTTTTATAAAGGTATAATAATTCCAGTATCATTCCCATCATCTAGGAGTAACTTACCTCTTTTCCAGTGGGTTGTCCTTTATAGTTCTCATCTACATGCCAGTCTGATTCCCATTTCCAATGTTTGTTTGGAAGTCTAACATCCCGAGGTCTAGGGAACACCCTGCTACCCTTCTCATCGCTCCAAGGAGAACGGTCAGAGAAGATGAGACTCTTTTCAGAATAGCCTCTCACTGGCCCCCATCTCTGAGAAAAAAAGAACAGTATAAATAGATTGAGAAACAGAACAGCAGGACCAAAGAACAGCATATACTCTGATAAACAGAACAGTGTAGACTCTGAGAGGGAGAACAGTAGGACCAAAGAACAGTAGAGACTCTGAGAAATGTGTACATGAATATTTAAACCAAAAATTAAACAAAATAGGAAAATCTTGGTAATTATCAGTTCTCTGACACTTTTTTAATTTGATATTATCAAGTCTGAGATTTTTGAGACATTCAACCAATTACCAATATGTCTGTATAATTATACCAATTACAAGCAACAGGTACATGTACATTATTCACATAACAACAGCCAACACAATGTGGAAGTGTTCAATGTTTAATGTTGCTTACAGCAAAAGCTTAAAGGATGTGATTAAAAACAAAATACAATTAAAAACCATTTATATTTCCTTCATGGGTAAATTTCTGAAGAAAGGTAGTTCTTGACAACTGAAAGACACACTAGTAGTTTCAAAGTTTTGTAGTTTATAATAGTCAGGTCAAAGGGATACTTTATTACTTGGCTCCCACTAAAGAACCATTTATTTGAATCACTTTAATATCAAACAGAGTCAGTCATTCACGTCCAATTTTTGTGCTTCTATATGAATGATAACCAGGTCAAACTTGAGATTTTATCATTTTTCGATCCTGAAGCTCTGGTCTGCATACTACATGTCACGCAAGAGCATAGATTACATGTGGTTCATAAGCTACGACCTGTCTCATACTTTCTGAGTTTTTTTTTTTTTTTTAGTGTTTCTCTTTCTTTTCCTTATAAATGTCACTTTACAATCATATACATACTCATGTTAACAATGTTCAATGAAGTTCCTTTCATTATATTCTATTTCAATGTTTTGAATATTTCATTTTACACTGCGTATGTAAGCAGTAATTATTCTAATTAGATAAAAATCTGATAGATCATTCAATACTACATCTACATGTAGGGACCTGAAAGCATGCACGCTTTATCAGATTTTGATGTTTTTGACCTACCTGGTTTTCATAAGTGTATTCCAAGTATCGAATAGGCACATCCATACCAAACACATAGATATAGGGTTGCTGATTATAGGCCAAACCCCAAACGACATGCTTGGATGCTGAAATCCTCTTAAAGCCTAGAACCCGTTTGACATTGAATTCCATGCTGCGAAGCTCCCATATCTGATTATCTGTGGACATGGCATAGGCCCGGCCCTGGTTGCCGATGGCCCACAGGTATGTGGCTGGCATGGTGGTACTTGGAGACTTTATGAATAGACCACGTACCTCAGATAAGATTAACTTGAAAACTTCTCACACATCCTAGTAGAACACACCTTTATAAGCAGAGGAAAGGAAAAAACAAAGAATAAAACAAAACTAATGGTATTTGACCAAATATGTGACAATTTCCAATTATAGATCTGTAGACTTGTTTTGATAGTCGCACATGCACACCGCGACTTTTAAAACATGTGCAGCACAATTAGAAGTCATCTTGCATTTTGCTCATTATTGTTTTGTGTGAAAGTACAGAAATATGAAATAAAATGATTATTTCTAAAAAGAGTATTGAAAAATGGAATGAAAAAATGTGATAAATTTATTTTCTAAAGATGTTCTTCCCAGTATTTCAATGATCGCAGAGCTGTCACCAACCAGCCTTCAAACATGTTCCGTCACCCCTGTGAAATGTGACGATGAATGAAACGACTGAGAAAAGTTTGAAATAAAAATTATCAAAATTATTACCATTGTAGCATTGAAATTCCATAGCCATAGACTCCAGCCCGAGAAAACTCACAATATTACATGTAGCCTTTAGACAGTCAAGTCTCTAAGAAATGACAACAATTAAATAAGGAGTTTTCCTTTCTCATTCAGAACAGCATTCACCATTGAGACTATTGTCTGCTGCTTTTATGGGAAAACAAAATGCTTGATTTTCAACGATCCGTCGAATGCTCCATTCATATTTTATGCATAACGTATATGAAAGAGGAAAAGATAGATATTCAGGTTATAAACTTTGTTTTCAGAAAAGCTAGCAGTAAAAGCCATAAAAACCCACCCAAAATCGTAATTTGCTATGTGCAAATGAAAATTTGGTAACACCACTTTCCATTGTTCTAACTCAATCATGCGTGCATTATGAATAATAAGAGGGAAAGCATACATGTATATCTTTTCATTGGTGTGGATCTTTTCATTGTAGAGGTGTTGTGGCTTTAATAGTGGATAAGTCTTTGGACTTTGAACCACAAAGTCCAGGGTTCAAATCCCACCGCAGCACTAGGCGTTTATATACATTTGCCACTCTCGACCCAGGTGTAGTAAATGGGTACCCGGTAGGAAGAAATTCCTTGAATGCTCGATGCGCCTGATCAGGGTAGCCGTGCTAAAGCTGGGGTAATAGTATGCTGCACTTAGAAACATTTGTATTAAGCGCTATATAAATGTTGCAGATTATTATTATTTATTATCTCATGAAGCAAATTTAAGATTATGATGGCAAAAAATTACACTAAACTACAGTTTTCCTAGAAACACTGGAGAGGAAATAGAAATGTTCCATACTGGATTCCATGTACTTAAAGCAACTTGCCAGGAAATTAATGTCCATTGAATCACTAGGTTAAAGACCAAATCCATCCCTGGAAAAAAAGGGGAGTGTGTGAAACGTTAAGAAGAAGCACTGTTCATTTCAACAGCTCACATGCACCTTGAAAACCAAAATCAATGCATATTCCGTAGATCAATCTATCTTTTCTATTTTTGAACACCCCTCTCCCATTAAAATAGATTTATTATGCTACTAAGGGAAAATAGCATCTTCTTTTTGTTCTTTTGTTCATTTTACCCCATCCAGTCCTTTCTCTTGTAATAAACACAGAAATTAGACAAAAGAAACAATTATCAACACATAACATAGGTGAAAAACTTTAAAAATCATGAAAGCATATTTAATTCGTGAAATTGAATACATAGTTTCCTCCTATGATATAACACGTTTTAATTAGACTGATGTTTTGACAAATTTGAATGCTGGAACATGGATAACTAAATTGAAAAATCTTAAGTGTAATTTTGTATTTCAATTAAAGGTAAAGTCCACCCAAGAATTTATTGTATTTGAATCGATAGAGAAAAATCAAACAATGCTGAAAATTTCATCAAAATCAGATGTAAATCAGAAAGCTGAGGCATCTTTAAGTTTTGCTTATTTTTCACAAAAACATTACTATGTGCAAATGAGAGAGTCAACGATGTCGCTCACTCACTATTTCTTTTGTTTTTTATTGTTACAATTTTATTTCAATTTTTACAGATTTGACAATAAGGACCAACTTAACCATAAACTGTTAAAATAATGGTAATTCCACATGTTCAGGGAGGAATAAAATTTTGTTTTACGTGACAATGAGAAAATTATAATGTTTCATATTTCATGTAATAAAATACGAGAGTGAGTGGGTGACATCATCAGTTTGCTCATTTGCAAATCGACCAGAATATTCATATAACTGTTTTGTAAAATTTTAAAGCGAAACTATAAAATGTCATAACTTTCTTGTTTTACATCAGATTCTGATAAAATTTTCAGTGTTATGCTTGTTGGATTTTTCTCCTTTTATTCAAATCAACTTTTTTTCAGGGTGGACTTGTCCTTTAATTGCATGCTAAAGAAATCATATTGAACAGCAAAATTTGCCTTTTAATCAATTTCGCATGAAATCAAACCAAATATACTTAAATTCCAATGATAAATCTACACAGAGACGGCCAGTAAAACTTATTTCTTTGCATGATAAATCAAGCGCGTAGCTTTAGGACCCCTTCTTCATCAGGCAGCGAAATCAAGATGGGTTCGGAAAACACTGCAGGATTCTTGTTTTTTGAAATTTCTTCTTGGTCAATGATCTAAGTTTTACCACAAATTAGAGCAAGAAAATCTGTTCATGATTTATTGCTTGTAAACAAAGTGCCATCATACTTTGTATAATTGTAGCAACTCAGACTCAGTGATTTAATTTGAACTATGCTCAAATTCTTTCTTTTCATTCTTTCTTTCTTTGCAGATCCTACTCAATAACAAAACAAGGGCCAGGTGCCAGCTGCTGAACCCGTGATAAGCCGAGGCTAGCTCCATCCTGCTGCCTCGACTTTGCCTTCAGACTCATCACAATTCACATTAACTCCTTTGTTTTTTTCTTAACTCCTTACTTGAAACTAAGAGTAAGACAGTACGGTACTAACTGACTAAAACATGCTAGTCGAAAACATCTGTCCTATTCATTTTTATTCAAATTTACTACCTACATATATGTTAGATGGTATTTAAAAAATGTTAAATTCTGATTTCGACTCGCCGTAGTCCGCCGGCAGAGGAGCAAATGTGATTGGTAATTACTTACATCTGGCAGGCCATATTGTTATTGGCCCAGCCATGGCCCCAGCCAGTCTACTTTTGTTCTAAATTTATAGAACTAGGCCTACTTTGTTCTTTCCAAATTATTCTTTTCTCCATTCGAGAAAAGGTGATACTCACCTGTAAATTCCTCAGTACCGCAACTGATCACTGTACCATGAATTGAAGACAATAGATCATACTTTCATAGCCGAAAATACATTCTTGTTAGCGATGCCGATGTGCGCTAATTAACTTTCAGGAGTTGATCCGGTTCTCCATTCATTCAATGCCTCACAATTAATTTGCACACAATATACATGTACATATTTGCTTCCTATGGATCTATCTATGGCAAGCCATTTATGGGGAGCGGCGCTGGAAATGATTAATACAGGGTGTTTAAAAAAAATAATAAGTTCAAAGGTCAGCAAGATATGTCTAAGGGGGTGTTGCAAGAAAATATTTGCGATCAATTGCAAATATTCTGTTGCAATTTTACAACTGGTAGATCAACGTTAGGTGTAGCAAATTGGATTTCACTTCTTGTTTCGAGGAGCAGATTAGCAAATCAATCACTAATTTGCAATTAACTGCAAGACCTATAATTGATTTAGGGACCAAAAATAGACTTGCAATTGATCGCAAGTTTCTTGCAACACCCCATAAGTTTGGCATCCATCAACATAATTCTTTATATGTCTATACTACAATACAAGCATTGTTTGCTCCACCATTCTCCATTGTTTTATATTACAAATACACTGGTGGGGGCTAGCTATCGACTATCGTCCGACAAATTCAAGAATAAAAAAGGGAAAATTATTAAAAAGGTGAAATATTATATTATTTTTTTGAGTATTATATGTAAAATTCTATTAGTAGTGGTATTACAAAATATAATTTTTGTATTAAAAAAAGTACAAACAAAATCAATCGCTCTCTTCACTCACATACATCTTTTTATAAACTTTGCCCTATATTCAATAGTGTCAAAATTTGGCTCATTAATTACGCCACTCATCAGTATCAATTTTGAAATGTCAGGTCAGTTTTTTCAAATATTTCTTCGCTTTAGCATAAGTTAGATACAGCTTAGAATGTCTTGTGTGTTTTTTATTATTGTTGTCAGGGACCTGTCCACGGAGGATTATACCCCCGAGTAACAGTAAAAAAAAGTCATCCCGGCGTGGACAGCCATGTTTGATGTTGTTGTTTGTAAGTATTTTTTTTCTAAATCTGAACCAACATATTAAGTTAGCTTTGGGCTAACAAATTAAAAAGAGAGATACATTTTTTTTCTTCACAACCTTTCTTCATGTTAAACAATGTTTATTCACTTTTGGGATTAGTATAGCAAAAAAATTAGCTCTCATTATTCATTCGCACTTTTTGAAAATTGAGATACATTATCTTCAGAAGTCTGTGCAAAGAGTTGTTTAAATCAGGGGCATAGCTATAGGGGGCTTAGGGGGCACGTTTCCCCACAAATTGTGTGTGCCCCCCCCCCCCTATGTTCCCTCACAAGGAAGCAAATAGGGTAAGAGAAAACAAACGAAGGAGAAAGGGATGAGTTTATTTTTTTTTAAAGGAAAGAATATATAAGAATGAAACTAGGGGCATGGAATAATAAGAAAATATGTGATATTCAGACCACAAAAAAGGACATTATAAGCAAATTTTCAGCATTTTGCTCTGTGAATTTTACTCTATTTGTTGATATATGAATATCTTTAGCCTGGAGTTTCCCTTTAAAATGTCCCTTTTGGAGATCAATATATTATATTTTAAAAATTCAGCTCGCACTTCGAGCTTGCATTGTTTGCTTCGTGTTCTTTTTCTATATTAATGAATCTCTAATTTTGTGACAGATTTTGATATGATATTCAGCAATTAACTTTTTTTTTCATGGCCATGGAACTTTTGAGGGGCATGCCCCCAAGCCCCCATCTGTAGCTGTACGCGATTGATAACCATAAGCGAAGCCCCCCTCCCCCTCCCCGAGAGTTTTTTTTTTCTTTTTAATAATAATAATAATAATAATTGGATTTATATAGCGCTTTTTCCAGAGGATACAAAGCGCTGTTGATGGCATAAGACAAGTTAAGGTTTATGGTTATACAGTGCGTATCAAAAAAAAAATTTACACTTTGAAAAAGCCCTGGGAATTAAAAACTATACAACATGTGGGTATTTTTTTAACTTATAATCTTGGGTTTTGGTCTCATCTATCAAATGAAAGTAAAAATTTTGACAGAATGTTACATTTGAGTGAGCACGGTCCATTTTTGTAAAGCTCGCAGAAATCTGTTTGCGCAGAAATGCTCGTTTTCACGCTGTGTCAAGGGGAAAGGGCAAAATCAAACTTACCCTGCGAAACATTTCTCACACATTTCCCTTGCACTTTTAGTCAACTGAAATAAAACGGATACATTCAAGCATTTTGTAACAATTTTGCCACCCAAATTGAAATTTTAACATTTAGTAAACACAATCTTTACCCTTTTTGTGCCAGCTGGATCCGAGGACATAACTGAATCTGAACAAAACTTAATATCAGACATCTCCAGCATTTTTTCACCAAGTTTTTATCATTTATAGTGGGTCTACATTTCATTTTTCATTTAATACATGTTTCTCTACACGTTTCCCAAGCTTGAAAATGATTAACTAAATGAAAAACAAGCCTTATAGCCTTTTCATGTAAATCACAGCTCAGTGTAAAGCAAATTACGTCTCGATGGCCTCGGTGTGTGCCTGTGTGGGGGAGTGAGATGGGCGCAATGCACTCTTCGAAGTGTTTTGGGCAACGAAACAAGTTTTAAAAGTTAAAAGATATCTTCAAATCAATTTTGCTAAATAAATTCCATGTGTTCTTCATGATTAAGGTCTACTTTTATTTGCATAACTATTCCAAAGTTCTGCGCAAATCATTTTTCATTAACTTTTCAAAAGTACGTGGTGCTCACTCAAGCGGACATATTTTTTTGACAGTTATATCGTCATTTGCTTAAATGGATCTGTACCAATGTTAAAATGTGGAAAAATGTTCAGGATATTGTACAAATGTGTAATTTTACAGGATTTTTTCAAAGTGTAAACTTTTTTTGATACGCACTGTATAAGTGTGTTTTGAGATGTTTTTTGAAGAGGTCAAGAGAAGAGAGGTTTCGAAGAGATGATGGAAGGAGTTTGTTCCAAAGACGGGGGGGGGGGGCAAGAGATTGAAAAGAGTTGAAACCGGCCTGTTTTCTGGATTTTGGAATGACATAGGAAGGAGCACCTGCAGAACGAAGAGAATGTGTAGATTTTTGTTGCTGAAATAATGAAGAAATGTTAGAAGGTAGTGTGGTTGACAGAGATTTATATGTTTGAACAAGTATTCTATCAGAAACTGGAAGCCAATGTAGTTCATTTAGAAGAGGGGTATATCATGACACCATTTTGGTTTTTGAAGCATAGTATGGTATAGAACCATACTTGGGGCTTTGCGTGTTTAGGGGAATAAATTCCTAAGGGTGACGATCTTTTTTTGGGGGTGTCGTTTGTCAGGACCCCCTCCCCCAAGCTATTAATATGTTCTTCCTCCCCGCCCCTTCCCCTTCAACCGCCCTTCAACCACCCCCATCCCAACCCCAACCAACCACCACCGATTAGCCCCTTTCTGCATCTGCATTCAGAAGTTTTGGTGCATCAGGGTTTCAGCACAAACAAAATAAATGTTCAAAAGGATCTGATGTTGGAGACTAAACACATGGGGGACAATATATACATTGCCATTGATTTTTGCATTACGCTAGTCTTCGAAGTCAGATTCCTTGGCCTTAAGATTTATAATTTTTTTGTTGCGTCTGACGGCTATACTCGGATCCCCACCAGAAAAAATGCCTGGCATTATTTTCCAATGACAAGAAAACACCCCACAGATTTCATGAGGTTACCTCTTCAGATAGGCTAGCCTTTTTTAGGGGGGCACGCCCACACCCACTACCCGCGACCAGCCAGTCTATAATTGCTACGAAGATTAAAATTGGAAACCTTTTCAGCTAGGAAGACGCTGCTGGCTCCCGGAATCATCATCTGCGTCAAGAAGAGCCGTCGAAAATGGTCTCTTTTCAGTGTACCCGTGCCATCACCTCTTGGGTTCTTTCTTGTCTTATCTTGTATTAGATACTGCACTCGAACAAATGGGCTATATAGACGTGCGGGCGGGTTTCATCAGGGCGTCAGTTGCATAAATTGGGAAAATAAAATTCCTTTAATTCTTTTCCCCCTTTTTCATAGAAAAATCACACTTTAAAAAGTTTAAAGGGAGGGCTTGAAGTGGTGCTGCTATACGGCCCTGGTCTATATAGTTTGCATCTGCCGAAAACTTTACCCCTTGATTTGTTGGGGATTGATTTAGTTTTGCAGATTTCACCTTTAAGCAATGTGAGTAGGGGCGGCGATCCTGGGGGGCCGGGGGCACAGTGACCCCCCCCCCCCACACACACACACACTTTTCGAAACATTAAAAAGTGCCCTTTTTACGCATGAAAAATGCCCCCTCACGAACGTGTACTGTGCCCTTTTCACCTGAGGAGGAACCAATATAGGTGTTACCAATTGCCCTTTCTCGTATGCCCTTTCACCTGAGAAGGACCCTTTTTATGTGTTAGCAAGTGCCCTTTCTCCTATCAGTGCCAATCTTTAAAAAAATGCCCCCCTCTCTAATGTGTTCCGTGCCCCTTTTACCTGAGAAAGATCGTTTTATCGTTTTGTGTAAGCAAATGCCCCCTTGCCTTCTTGTAGGCCTAAGTGCCATTTCTCGAATCAGTGCTCCTTTTACCTAAGAAAGTGCCCCCTCACAAACGTGGTCTGCACCCCTTTCATAGCTAAGAATGACCCATTTTATGCCGTTAGCAAGTGCCTTTTTGCCTTCTTATAGGTGCCCTTTATCATATCAGTGCCCCTTTTTACCCCCCCCCCAAAAAAAAAAAATGCTCCTCACGAACGTGCTTTGTGCCCCTTTTACCTGTGAAAGACCCGTTTTGTGTGTTTACAAGTGCCCCAGGCCTTTGAAACAAGAAAACAATATTCTCATATTTAGATGTTATTACTTATGAAGGAAAGAACTTTGCAAGAATAATCCTACGTGCCTTAATTAAGTCATGTGAGTGGAGTAGATAAGTGGCGTACAGATGTGGGTTCTACCCCCCCCCCAAAAAAAAAAAAAAAAAGGGTGAAATATATTATTTTTTTAATATTATGTCAAAATCTATCACAAAATTGGATTTTCGTTTTTAAAATGTCACATTTTTGCTCATTCCCGGGGCTTACTCGCTTCGCTCGCTCGCAGCTTCTTTTTCGTGATACAACTTATATCTAGTCCCCTCAAAAATTTTGGCTCATTTCACCATTGTAGATAAGTTTTTTTCTTTGTTTAAAATAGTGCCCTTTCAAAGTGCCCCCCCCTCACTTTCAAATTCGCTCCGCCCGCGTGAATGTGAGTGAGACCCTTAAATTTCCTTTTGTTTCGGTGTGTCTGTGTGTCGGGGGGGTCTTTTTCTATTTTTACTTGGCAATATTTAAAAAATATATTGAATGAATTTGAAGTAAACTTTTATCTTTTCAGAAAATTTTAAAGAAATTATATTTTTTCTTATCATTTTTTGTTTGTTTGTGCCATGAAAAATTGACATGTAGAGTAATCTTTAACGCTTTTTAATAAAAAAAAAAGTTACAAAAAAGTAATGCTCTGCCTTTATTTTTTCGAAACTGGAACATTTGACGGTCCTCAAAATAATTCGTTTTCAACAGTGCAGTGGAAGAATTGCTTTCCATAATCAATCATTACGTCATCATTGACATCGTAAACATCTCGTGACATCTGCCGAGTCTGACTCCGAATTTGATAATTTCTTCTGAATTTATTGACAAGCTGTTTCGTCATTGAGATATTTTTCTGGTGGTGAGTGATAAAGTTTCTTTTTCTAAAATGAAGGTTTACATATTGTTTACATCTATCAAACTAATTTTACCTACATTTAGTTACATCGTGTTACGCGTCTCTGCTCTCGGGGCCGATCGGAGTGCCTGTGAGTGTGACTGGGTCAGTTGTGTCGGCTAAGCTATGCACTTCTGAGCCCGGTGCTCCCTGCGGCCGGCGATGGAGTTCCGTGATTCCGCTGCATGCATAGTTGCACGAGCCAGAGCCAGAGGACTCCGCCGCCCTTCACCGGCGCCGGCGGAGCCCAGCCAAGCACACAAACTAAGTCTACGAATTGCGGGGCAAGCATCATATTATGACATTATTGTTATTTCCTTGTCTGATATCCAAAAAAAAAGGAAAGGAAAGAAACACCCTCCTCGACGGTTCTATTTATGAATATGAGCAACGAGGCATCTAGACCAAAAGCTTCAGTCTCTGTATTTTGGTTGTTCCGCTGAACTACGTTGCCGTTGGCTCCACTCACCATAACATAGACTGAAGGGGATGGGGCCCCGTACCTACAGCCAACGTATAGTGAACTAGCGTTTTATAGATCGCGATTTAAAACTTTTTTTTAAGCAAAATTCAAAGTTTCATGGTTTCCATTATCAGGGAAATATAAAAAACTTAAGTAATTGGGCCATATTAGCTAATATGCCCAGCCGCCATTAATACCGCTCATCTAAGTAAAAAATCCGGGACGGGCGCAAAACGCACACATATGAACACACGGGTACAGTGCTTCGCGAAGCGAAGCACTGTGTGTGTTCATATGTGTGCGTTTTGCGCCCGTCCCGGATTTTTTTTTGTTGGTAAAGCTTTACGCGGTATATATGAATCTTAATTTCACCACAACGAGTGAATAGGTGAGCGTGGCGCAGTGCATAATACGTAGGCATCTAAGCGTTTGAGGTTCGATACTCAACATGGTTCTTTTTTTTTTTTAGGGGATCGGGGATGTGAAGTATTTCGGTGCTATTTCTAAAGGTCGACATTCGATCGTTTTTATTGCGTATTTCATGAACTTCAACAACTTTTCTATATTGCTTAAATCCGTATTTTCAGGAAATTTGTCACTCTATACTAGCACCTTAATATGCCCAACAATTTTTATATATTGCTTTATTCCGTATTTTCGTGAAAGTTGTCACTCTATACTAGCACCTTAATATGCCCAAAAGAATTTTGAATAAAATATGCCTTTCCTACTTTTCTCTTTTCGCTCTATCCCCCCTCAGACATTTCAATCCCCCTGTCCGCTGCTTATATACCCCCAAAAGAAAACCCCTTTTCTCGCCCTCCGGGCCAACACGAATTATGAGAATCTTGGCTTGTTCATCACTCTATACTAGCACCTTAATATGCCCAACAACTTTTCATTATTGCTTTATTCCGTATTTTCATGAAGCTTGTCACTCTATACTAGCACCTTAATATGCCCAAAAGAATTTTGAATAAAATTTGCTTTTCCTACTTTTCTCTTTTCGCTCTATTCCCCCTCAGACATTTCAATCCCCCTGTTCGCTGCTTATATACCCCCAAAAGAAAACCCCTTTTCTCGCCCTCCGGGCCAACACGAATTATGAGAATCTTGGCTTGTTCATCACTCTATACTAGCACCTTAATATGCCCAACAACTTTTCAATATTGCTTTATTCCGTATTTTCATGAAGCTTGTCACTCTATACTAGCACCTTTATATGCCCAACAACTTTTATATATTGCTTTATTCCGTATTTTCATGAAATTTGTCACTCTATACTAGCACCTTAATATGCCCAAAAGAATTTTGAATAAAATTTGCTTTTCCTACTTTTCTCTTTTCGCTCTATCCCCCCTCAGACATTTCAATCCCCCTGTCCGCTGCTTATATACCCCCAAAAGAAAACCCCTTTTCTCGCCCTCCGGGCCAACACGAATTATTAGAATCTTGGCTTGTTCATCACTCTATACTAGCACCTTAATATGCCCAACAACTTTTCAATATTGCTTTATTCCGTATTTTCATGAAGCTTGTCACTCTATACTAGCACCTTAATATGCCCAAAAGAATTTTGAATAAAATTTGCTTTTCCTACTTTTCTCTTTCGCTCTATCCCCCCTCAGACATTTCAATCCCCCTGTCCGCTGCTTATATACCCCCAAAAGAAAACCCCTTTTCTCGCCCTCCGGGCCAACACGAATTATTAGAATCTTGGCTTGTTCATCACTCTATACTAGCACCTTAATATGCCCAACAACTTTTATATATTGCTTTATTCCGTATTTTCATGAAATTTGTCACTCTATACTAGCACCTTAATATGCCCAAAAGAATTTTGAATAAAATATGCCTTTCCTACTTTTCTCTTTTCGTTCTATCCCCCCTCAGACATTTCAATCCCCCTGTCCGCTGCTTATATACCCCCAAAAGAAAACCCCTTTTCTCGCCCTCTGGGCCAACACGAATTATTAGAATCTTGGCTTGTTCATCACTCTATACTAGCACCTTAATATGCCTAACAACTTTTATATATTGCTTTATTCCGTATTTTCATGAAATTTGTCACTCTATACTAGCACCTTAATATGCCCAAAAGAATTTTGAATAAAATATGCCTTTCCTACTTTTCTCTTTTCGTTCTATCCCCCCTCAGACATTTCAATCCCCCTGTCCGCTGCTTATATACCCCCAAAAGAAAACCCCTTTTCTCGTCCTCCGGGCCAACACGAATTATTAAAATCTTGGCTTGTTCATCACTCTATACTAGCACCTTAATATGCCCAACAACTTTTCAATATTGCTTTATTCCGTATTTTCATGAAGCTTGTCACTCTATACTAGCACCTTAATATGCCCAAAAGAATTTTGAATAAAATTTGCTTTTCCTACTTTTCTCTTTCGCTCTATCCCCCCTCAGACATTTCAATCCCCCTGTCCGCTGCTTATATACCCCCAAAAGAAAACCCCTTTTCTCGCCCTCCGGGCCAACACGAATTATTAGAATCTTGGCTTGTTCATCACTCTATACTAGCACCTTAATATGCCCAACAACTTTTCTATATTGCTTAAATCCGTATTTTCAGGAAATTTGTCACTCTATACTAGCACCTTAATATGCCCAACAACTCTTCAATATTGCTTTATTCCGTATTTTCATGAAGCTTGTCACTCTATACTAGCACCTTAATATGCCCAAAAGAATTTTGAATAAAATTTGCTTTTCCTACTTTTCTCTTTCGCTCTATCCCCCCTCAGACATTTCAATCCCCCTGTCCGCTGCTTATATACCCCCAAAAGAAAACCCCTTTTCTCGCCCTCCGGGCCAACACGAATTATTAGAATCTTGGCTTGTTCATCACTCTATACTAGCACCTTAATATGCCCAACAACTTTTCTATATTGCTTAAATCCGTATTTTCAGGAAATTTGTCACTCTATACTAGCACCTTAATATGCCCAACAACTCTTCAATATTGCTTTATTCCGTATTTTCATGAAGCTTGTCACTCTATACTAGCACCTTAATATGCCCAAAAGAATTTTGAATAAAATTTGCTTTTCCTACTTTTCTCTTTCGCTCTATCCCCCCTCAGACATTTCAATCCCCCTGTCCGCTGCTTATATACCCCCAAAAGAAAACCCCTTTTCTCGCCCTCCGGGCCAACACGAATTATTAGAATCTTGGCTTGTTCATCACTCTATACTAGCACCTTAATATGCCCAACAACTTTTCTATATTGCTTAAATCCGTATTTTCAGGAAATTTGTCACTCTATACTAGCACCTTAATATGCCCAACAACTCTTCAATATTGCTTTATTCCGTATTTTCATGAAGCTTGTCACTCTATACTAGCACCTTAATATGCCCAAAAGAATTTTGAATAAAATTTGCTTTTCCTACTTTTCTCTTTCGCTCTATCCCCCCTCAGACATTTCAATCCCCCTGTCCGCTGCTTATATACCCCCAAAAGAAAACCCCTTTTCTCGCCCTCTGGGCCAACACGAATTATTAGAATCTTGGCTTGTTCATCACTCTATACTAGCACCTTAATATGCCCAACAACTTTTCAATATTGCTTTATTCCGTATTTTCATGAAGCTTGTCACTCTATACTAGCACCTTAATATGCCCAACAACTTTTATATATTGCTTTATTCCGTATTTTCATGAAATTTGTCACTCTATACTAGCACCTTAATATGCCCAAACGAATTTTGATTAAAATATGCTTTCCTACTTTTCTATTTTCGCTCTATCCCCCCTCAGACATTTCAATCCCCCTGTCCGCTGCTTATATACCCCCAAAAGAAAACCCCTTTTCTCGCCCTCCGGGCCAACACGAATTATTAGAATCTTGGCTTGTTCATCACTCTATACTAGCACCTTAATATGCCCAACAACTTTTATATATTGCTTTATTCCGTATTTTCATGAAGCTTGTCACTCTATACTAGCACCTTAATATGCCCAACAACTTTTATATATTGCTTTATTCCGTATTTTCATGAAGCTTGTCACTCTATACTAGCACCTTAATATGCCCAACAACTTTTATATATTGCTTTATTCCATGTATTTATGAAGTTTGTCACTCTATACTAGCACCTTAATATACCCACAGAATATTAAATTGTGTTCAAAATTTTATATATCGCTTTATTCTGTATTTTGATAAGTTTGTCACTTTATACCAGCACCTTAATATGCCAACATTTCTGTATTGCTTTATTCTGTATATTTTGTATGCAGTCACTCTATATACTGCATCAAATTAATACGGACTAAAGCAATAGAGAATTAAGAATCTTGGCTCGATCATCACTTAGTACTTTATGCCCACAAACTTTTCTTTATTCCGTATTTTGGTAAAGCTTGTCACTCTTTATTAGCACCTTAATAATTATGCCCCCCCCCCCAAAAAAAAAAATATATATATATTTCAACTTTACTATATCGGTTTTTACGTATTTTGTTGAAGTTGTTATACTAACACCCTAATATGCCTCCCATTTTTGTTGCCTTACTTTTCCTTCGCTCTACCCCCCGCCCAGCCAGACATTTCAAACCCAGAACACCACTTTTCCCTCCCTCCGGTCAATAGTTATTATTAGAATCTCGGTTGATTCGTCCTTATGCTCACCAAGTTTTCTCTATAAGCTTTATCCCGTATTTAGTGAAGTTTGTCACTATACTAGCACCTTAATTAATTTGCCCATCAAAAAATTCAAATTGCGTTTTAACATATGTTTTTCCTTTATTCCGTATTTGTAGCTAATCACCTTTGGAATATACATCTGTACCATTAAAAGTTCGTCTTGCTCTTTCTTGAGGAAAATAAAAATAAGCTAACATTGACAAAATCCATTTATGATAGAGTGACGATGGAAGAGTAGAAAAGATACGCAAAAATGTTGGACATAATAAGATGCCCTATATAGAGTTTAACAATTACGGAATAAAGCAATATTGCGAAGGAGGAAAATTAAGAAACAACATAAAAATACAGCATAAAGTGAAAGTTCATGAATAAATAAAATCATGAACAGATGAAAAAAAGAAAAAAAAAACACAGAGACACGTAATAAAGCAATATACACCATAAAGAATGAAGACTATAAACAAACGTAAAAAAATTATTTATTTATTTAAATATCTTTATACAGGATAACAAGCTCAGATTCACTGTTGTTAAACATGGTCCTGTTAAAATGGAATAACAATATATACAAAAATATAAAAGTGTAACTTAGGTTCTATACAAATAGTGAATGAATTCGATATCAATAACATTAAAATCAGAATCATCACTAGTAAAACAATTGTATAAAAATAACATATTCAATTTTTGAGGAATCAATGAAATGAGAAAATTTCTCTCTTGCTTTATTCCATATTTCAAGAAATTTGGGCCTGCATGTATACTAGCAACTTAATATGCCCAACTTTTCTATATTGCTTTATTCCGTATATTTATGAAGTTTGTCACTCTATACTAGCACCTTAATATACCCACAGAATATTAAATTGTGTTCAAAATTTTCTATATCGCTTTATTCCGTATTTTGATAAGTTTGTCACTGTCTTTATACCAGCACCTTAATATGCCAACATTTCTGTATTGCTTTATTTTATTTTTTCTATGCAGTCACTCTATACTGCATCAAATTGATACGGACTAAAGCAATAGAGAATTAAGAATCTTGGCTCGATCATCACTTAGTACTTTATGCCCACAAACTTTTCTTTATTACTTTATTCCGTATTTTGGTGAAGCTTAATTGTCACTCTTTATTAGCACCTAAATAATTATGCCCCCCCCCCCCCCCAAAAAAAAAAAAAAAAAAAAAAATCTATTATTGCGTTTCAACTTTACTATATCGGTTTTTACGTATTTTGTTGAAGATTTTATACTAACACCCGAATATGCCTCCCATTTTTGTTGCCTTATATACTTTTCCTTCGCTCTACCCCCCGCCCAGACAGACATTTCAAACCCAGAACACCACTTTTCCCGCCCTCCGGTCAATAGTAATTATTAGAATCTCGGTTGATTCGTCGCTATGCTCACCAAGTTTTCTCTATAAGCTTTATCCCGTATTTAGTGAAGTTTGTCACTATACTAGCACCTTAATCAATTTGCCCATCCAAAAAATCAAATTGCGTTTTAACATGTGTTTTTCCTTTATTCCGTATATTTGCAGCTAATCACCTTTGAAATATACATCTGTACCATTAAAAGTTCGTCTTGCTCTTTCTTGAGGAAAATAAAAATAAGCTAACATTGACAAAATCCATTTATGATAGGGTGACGATGGAAGAGTAGAAAAGATACGCAAAAATGTTGGACATAATAAAGTGCCCTATATAGAGTTTAACAATTACGGAATAAAGCAATATTGCGAAGGAGGAAAATTGAGAAACAACATAAAAATACAGCATAAAGTGAAAGTTCATGAATAAATAAATTCATGAACAGATGAAAAAAAGAAAAAAAAAAGACACAGAGACACGTAATAAAGCAATATACACCATAAAGAATGAAGACTATGAACAAATATAACAAATTTATTTATTTATTTAAATATCTTTATACAGGATAACAAGCTCAGATTCACTGTTTTTAAACATGGGCCTGTTAAAATGAAATAACAATATATACAAAAAGATAAAAGTGTAACTTAGGTTCTATATACAAATTGTGAATAAATTCGATATCAATAACATTAAAATCAGAATCATCACTAGTAAAACAATTGTATAAAAATAACATATTCAATTTTTGAGGAATCAATTAAATGAGAACATTTCTCTCTTGCTTTATTCCATATTTCAAGAAATTTGGGCCTGTATACTAGCAACTTAATATGCCCACCAACTTTTCTATATTGCTTTATTCCATATATTTATGAAGTTTGTCACTCTATACTAGCACCTTAATATACCCACAGAAAATTAAATTGTGTTCAAAATTTTCTATATCGCTTTATTCCGTATTTTGATAAGTTTGTCACTTTATACCAGCACCTTAATATGCCAACATTTCTGTATTGCTTTATTCTGTATATTTTTTATGCAGTCACTCTATACTGCATCAAATTGATACGGACTAAAGCAATAGAGAATTAAGAATCTTGGCTCGATCATTCATTAGTACTTTATGCCCACAAACTTTTCTTTATTACTTTATTCCGTGTTTTGGTGAAGCTTAATTGTCACTCTTTATTAGCACCTAAATAATTATGCCCCCCCCCCCCCAAAAAAAAAAAAAAAAATCTATTATTGCGTTTCAACTTTACTATATCGGTTTTTACGTATTTTGTTGAAGATTTTATACTCTCACCCGAATATGCCTCCCATTTTTGTTGCCTTATATACTTTTCCTTCGCTCTACCCCCCGCCCAGACAGACATTTCAAACCCAGAACACCACTTTTCCCACCCTCCGGTCAATAGTAATTATTAGAATCTCGGTTGATTCGTCCCTATGCTCACCAAGTTTTCCGTTTTCTCTATAAGCTTTATCCCGTATTTAGTGAAGTTTGTCACTATACTAACACCTGAATCAATTTGCCCATCAAAAAAATCAAATTGCGTTTTAACATATGTTTTTCCTTTATTCCGTATTTGTAGCTTATCACCTTTGGAATATACATCTGTATCATTAATAGTCCGTCTTGCTCTTTCTTGAGGAAAATAAAAATAAGCTAACATTGACAAAATCCATTTATGATAGGGTGACGATGGAAGAGTAGAAAAGATACGCAAAAATGTTGGACATAATAAAATGCCCTATATAGAGTTTAACAATTACGGAATAAAGCAATAACGCGAAGGAGGAAAATTGAGAAACAACATAAAAATACAGCATAAAGTGAAAGTTCATGAATATATAAAATCATGCATAAAAGTTTATGCATTATGTGCGAGATGCGGCAAGACACATCTTGATGTCAGTGGGGCACGATTGACATGGAGGGCGCAACTTATCGCAGAGGATTAGAGTGAGGATTGTTTGAGAGGATTAGAGTGAAGAAAGAAAGGTTTAATGAGAGAGATGATTGATGAGCTTGCCGGGCGAAAAAAAAATGAGGAAATTTGTTGACTTGGAATATTTTGGCGGAAGGAGTGAAGGAGGTTAAAATTCAATATAACGGGGCATTTATATAAAACCAAGAAGGATAACGCAAAAGTGAGTATATGAAATTATTTACAATTTCTTGTGCATACTTTTTTTTTCAATTTTGCCGTGCCTACCAAAATGCCACATTTATTTGAAAATATCCGAGAAGATCGTATATTGGCGGACCGATAGCGACATGATGTTTGCTGTAGAGGGGATAACTTGGGAGTTTAGAATGAAAAAAAGGAAGCTATATATATGTTAAAATAAAGTTTTAGGCCTACACGCCGACTACGAACATCAAGTGCAAACTAGTTGCGTGAGTTTTTTGTTTCATGTTTAGGCCCCCTGTTGCCTAAACAGAGAAAAGTTCCGGGTGTTATTTCAGGTGACTCAATATACTCAATAGTAAACGCACATCGTGTTAAAATACATAGCGATAATATAAACGAAGTGAAAAAAATAACAAAATCCTGTTTGGAATTATTGGTACCAGTATCTATAGCCCCTGGATCCTTAAATATATATATTTTCTAAATAATTAAATCACGGATCGTTGATTCCCTGGCCTGCTAACTGCTGCCGGGGAAACCTCCGTACGACTTGAGCGCTAAACCAGTTTCGGCTGTCAGCTCATCTCATGTGGCGTGCTGACTACGATGCTGGACTGCAGATCAAAAGGTTCGAGTTCGATTCCCATCAAGGACAGAAAAAATAAGGTTAGTAAAACAGTGTTATGTAATATGATATGAAATGAAATGTACAGTATGATGAATAAATTGGATGGAATGAATGAATGAGGAATAAATCCACCCACCATGTATCATACAGAAAACACAAAAAGAAAACGAAAATACGATGCACATAGTATTTTATTGAAAACCCGCCGATTTCATATATTTTAGTGCCCCTTCACCCCCCCCCCCCCCAATCCCTAATCCCCGCCCCTCTCTTGCACGGCTGAAATACCCATTAACACGCCACTTCACTGAACGCCGATATCCCGCTGACTGAGCTTTGTTATTGTGCGGTCATGTGTGACACCGGTCGCACATGCTCTTACGCACGTCTAGCGATAAGAATTTTCACTGGGCTGAGCAGTTTTAATGGCGCTTGGGCACAATAGCGAATTTGGCCAGTAATTGCATACCTTGGGCCGGAGTTATTGAAAAAAATCCTCTGGATGATTGAGAAATCTGTCATCTAAGACATTTTCACCTGACCTGACGGTTTTTCTTGCAAGTTGCCATCTTGAATGACGTCATTATCGTTATTAACTTAATGTCTCGAATCGATATATCGCGATTATAACTAGTACTAGTACTAGTATAAGTAGTATCGTTTATCTTCGGTTTCGTTCGCATATGGAGCAGATCGTATAATATCGAAAGCAATATCGATATCACATTCGTGATTGTTGACGTTCGTTTGTAAATATTTTATAGTGTGGCTGCCATTTTGACCATTTTTATCGTGTTCAACCCAATTAAACATCGGTAAAGTATATTTTTCATGCATTTTTCATCTATATCGTTTAAAGTATTTAAACATTTAAATATCATCTTTTAAAAGTTTGTTGTTTATACATCCTTAGATTGTAAATTCGATGTGTAAAATTACATCAAACTTTGGACTGTGAATTGACAAAAGGGAGGGAATGAGAACACATGCGAGCCCACACGTACACCCTACCGTCGGTAAATGGGGATTACAGTAAAATGTCAGAAATTGTTGAATAAATCCCCAGAAACGACGGTTATTCCTGTCTACGAGGCATCAAATCTTGTTTGTTGAATCAAGCTCAATCTTTTTCCCGAAAAAAAGAGAAAAACTAAAACGTAAAAGAAAAGATTGGCATTCGGTCAAAATGGTCAACTATTTACATGGATGCACATGCGTATATATATGATTCATAACCTTGTTCATAGAATGAGTGGAGTCGGTCAAGTGTTTTGAAGTAAAGACCAAAATAGACCAAAAGCTTCGGTCTCTGTTTTGTTGGTTGTTCCGTTGAACTCCATTGGCTCCACTCACCAAATACAGAGACCAAAGTTCTATCTCGATCTGTACAGGGACTCAATGACCATATATGTTTAAGTATTATGTTCGGATAAAACAGGGAAGTGAAGTTGCGCAACACTAGAACAGCCGAAGTAAGTCACTGTTTTTTCCCCTTTAAGTTTATTTTTCCCTGTTTTGGTGCTTTTCGGGCCAAAACGGAATAATAACCTTTATTTTGGTAGAGTTCTTTTTATATATTTTAATGAAATAAAGATAGAAATCGATGAGCCCCGTCGGGGGGATTTTGCATTATTAACCCCCTAACAATAGCGAGCCGTCTGTGTACGAGGAGAAAAAAAAAATTAAAATGTTAAAAAACTCGAAACAGACGGCTGCCAGCTGTCTAAGACCAAAACTACTTGCCCGAATTGGGCAAGCAAAATACTCACAGTAGAATGACCAAAATTAGGGTCGATATATGATATTGACCCTAATTTTGTTCATGGCAGGTAGATCAGTATCATCAGTTCATTTCAAAAAGAGAGAAAAAGGTCAATGGCAAGGTTATATCATAACCTTGTTCATTGAATGAGTGGTCAATGGTTTATAAGACTGCAAAACTTTCTTTGAAGAGGTAAAACTTTTTTTTCAAGAATTTTGGGGGCAAGTATATTCCAACTATTTGAAAATTTACTTGCCAGACCGGGCAAGTGCTTCTAAAAATCATGTAGCACCAAGACAGGAATAACTATCGTTTCTGGGGATTTATTTAACAATTTCTGACATTTTACTATAATCCCCATTCACTGAAGATAGTGTGTTAGTGCGAGCCTGCATGTGTAATCAGGTCCACCAATTCGGGAGACCAGGTTTTGTCTAGATTTTTTTTAGATTCTAAATGACATTGTATTATCTTGAGCGAAGGCCCACAATTTTCGTTAGACTCTCAATCTTTCTTTTGATACTATACATATTCGAAGAAAATAAAAAAATATATACTTTATTGATGAATCAATTGACTTTGTACTGTACACTTTGCGAATACAACGGAATACGATGAGATAACGTCCCTGTTTCGTAAGATTTTAACAGAAAATAAAAAAGTAAATGAAATATGCATACCTGTGCGATATTGGTATTAGAAAAGAGATTCTCCGAAAATACCTCTCATTCATATAAAATATAGGAAAGTGAAATTCTATGTCAATTTTTGGTATGAGGTGATAGGGAACTGCAGCCTTATCTGTTTTGATGGAATTTCCCGCCGCCACTTGGAAGGCTTGCACTGCACTGCGCATGCTTACTATATTTTCATTCATAAATTTGCTCACAATGACAGTAATCCCTGGCTGACAGTAAATTTCCGTTTATCCAAAACCGTCAAATTGAGAACAGTTAGTGGCATTGACGGTCGTTTGCAAAACGTTTGACTACATGTACAACACTACTATGAAAGTGACATTTAGTGATTAAAACTTGTGCAGTGTCTGAGACCTTAGAATTAATGTGAGGCTGTGAGCTTGTTCACTGACTTTACAGTCCCATGCAAGCTTTTTGCAGATGCTACCGTGTACACAGTGATGGAATTTAGTACACGTGCACTGACTTGACCGTGCGTATACACGTGTACCTGAAACGGGCCTAGTCAAGTCAACCTCCCTCAAATATTAGTGTTCTCCCCCATTTTTTCCCTTTGCTTTATGAGTGTGTTATTTGTGTGTATTGTTGATTATTGTACATGTAAATAAAAAAAATTTGTTTGGTTTCCCCTTTTTACAAGCATTGCCTCTCCAGGGCGACCTTACCATCATTGTATTTTTTAATGAAAATTTTGAATTAAATCCATCTGCCATTCAGAAAGGGTATTCCAGACCTTGTTTACATCCAGTTACATGTATTTATTACGATATTCGATTGATACTTTTAAAAAGTGCCAGGAGTCTGGGTCAGTAACCTTGCATCGATTAGCAATTTACCCTTATTCTAATCACTTGAATTGTGAGACTCGATAACTACAATATATTTCAGTATTATTGCATATTTGCCTTTAAATTAATATGCGTTATCCTTGAAAGCACAATTTGAATCATTCTTTCTTTATTTCTTGTGACCTTTATTTCTAAATGAATAAAAGACATTCATGACACTAAAAGCCTCACAAACGAACAGTTAACTTGATATCTAGACTTGATAGTATGATACTTGATACTCTCTCTGGCACCTCATGCAGGAAGCTACATTGTATACTGGGATGATGAATAAAGTGAGCCACTGGAAGAAGTGTCATGAAATAATAATAATAGGCATTTATATAGCGCCATCTATCTAGAAATATTCTATTCCGAGGCGCGTTGTTATTATTATTATTACCCCGGCTTTAGCTCGAGCTGCCTTTTAGCGCTCATGCATTCGAGGAATTAATCCTGCCGGGTACCCATTCATCTCACCTGGGTCGAGTGCAGCACAACATGGATAAATTTCTTGCTGAAGGAAATTACGCCATGGCTGGGATTCGAACCCACGACCCTCTGTTTCAAAGTCAGAAGACTTATCCACTGGGCCACAACGCTCCAGATAATGGTGATGGATTACATTGTTTGTTTTAAATTCATTTCCAATACATCTTCTTAATGAAACAAAGTTTTTAATGGTGAAAAAAAAAAACACTTTCTTTTCTCTGTAGATCTTGATTTCGAGCTCCACAAGTCAAGTATGTCAGCTCCACCTCTATATGCTGGAACAACAAGTAAACCACCTCCATATACTCAACTAAAAGAGGAAGGTCCTCCTTCATATGGATCAATTGCTCAACATCGTAAGTATCTTCTTATAGCAGTACTTTAATCAGTGGGTCAAGCAATCGCCAGCCAATGAAATCAATACAATTTCAAAGAAAATATGGAAAATTATCGCTCTATTAATAAAGAGGCATGTACAGGTGGGGGTAAAAAGAAATAATCCATTTCATGGATTTTTAAGATAAAAAGGTGAAATTTCTGCAACTTTTGGTGGAGGGGTTTTTAAAAATATTCCCCCCCCCCCCCGTCAGTTAACCGTTAACGCCTGTTTATTAATAGAGTTTAAATATTTTTCAAAATAAATGTAATGACTCGGTCCTAATGTGAAAGTTTTGATAGATCTAGAAATAAATGCCTGAAAAGTGGTTGATATTCATAGACTTTGGAGACACTAAATTTCTATTTTGGCGGTCCGCTAGTCTCCGCCGAAAAATCATGGGCGGTCTGTAGTACAAAAAAACACAAGATGACTCAGGCCTAGTTTGCCCATATCACTTTTTTAAAGTTGTGATTCAAATTAAAAATCTAACATTCTGTGTTTCAGGGACGATTTAATCAATGAACACCTGCAATCCTGTACAGTAAAGTTAGTAGATCATTAAGGCCCGAATTCACAAAGGTGGTTTTGAAAACCCACGGTCGAGTCCATGGTTTATGCAGATTTCTTGTATACATGTAAATAACGCTTATTTTACCGCGTATATCAAAAAAATGTCAAATGCTGATGCGCGCTTTTGTCACAGTGCACCAAATTGACGTCTGTTGCCGTGGTTATCCACGCCATTTTATTCATGAGTCCACTGTTTGAAGAGTAGACTCATGAATAAAATAGCGTATCTTACCATGGTAACAGGCGTCAATTTGGCGCACTGTCACAAAAGTGCGCATCAGGATTGGACATTTTTCATACACGCGCCTGATACGCGTAATTTATGTAGGAAATCTGCATAAACCGTGGACTCAACCGTGGGTTTTCAAAACCACCTTTGTGAATTCGGGCCATAGTGTTTAAACCATAGATTCCATTACATGTACCATCATGTCCATTTAATTGCTGGTTTAGTTGTGTCAGAAATCATGTCATATCCATCAAATCTACAGGATATTGAAATCCTGTTGACCTTGAATTATAACATGAAACACAGTGGCACTGCTATTATTCATAATGTCCATCTATACTAAGATATTTTTAAATTTGTTTTCAAATTCAATGTAACTTACTTCATAGATTGGAATACAATTCTGGTGCTTTGAAAAAATTCATTATTCAGTGAAATAAAAAGCAAAAACCTTTCACAAAATCATGCTATGAAGTAAATGACATTTTTTTACTGGCAGAGTGAATGAAGATAAACCACATTATACACATGAATGTGGTTAAAGGCAAGTTTGTGGTAAATGGTCACAGGTGATGGACGTTTTCTTGTTTTCATGTATAACATATTTCTAATCTATCATGATGTCTATATATTTTCTCAGGAATTGAACATCACAAGCTCTTATAGGCATCAAATTTTCCTTTTTGGCAAGAAGTATTATTACCTTTTAATGGAAACATGATATATTTGATTTACAAAATAGCTCATTTTGGTATATTATTCATTTATTTGATTAATTTATCAATTATGTATTAATTATTCTGTTTATTTTTCTAATGGAAATGGATGAATTCAATGAGGATTTTAAGATCAGTTACATTTGACTTCCTTATGATAAAACCATCAGACTAGTCCTTAGAAAACACCCTGATCATTTCTGTCTAACACAGCTACTTACCCAGGAGGACAACCACCTGCTACTGGCTACCCCCCACAGCCAGGTTACCCACCCCAAGGTGGTCCCCCACCCAATGGACCTCAGTACTACCCACCCCATCAACCTGTAGTAGCTCGACAGACAACCTATACAACACAGGTAGTGGTGGTTGGGGGTTGTCCTGCATGTCGGGTTGGTACCCTGGAGGATGATTTCACACTTCTTGGTGTCTGCTGTGCCATCGTCTTCTTCCCTCTTGGTATCCTTTGCTGTTTGGCCATGAGACAAAGAAGATGCCCTAACTGTGGTGCCACTTTTGGATGATGCAGTTTTGCAGAACTTCTTCTAATGAAACCTGTAATTGTCATTGACTGATAAAATCTTGTAAATCAACATCACTCTTCAGCTTTATTGAAATGTCAGATTCTGTTTATATTGAAAACTGAAAACAAAATTGATGTTTTTATTTTTTTTAATATGTGTACATTGTGGGCCCTACTGCAAGCAAGTTTTGAACATTTGTACATGTATGTATGTTTGAGGAGTGAAACTTATTCATTAAACAACAAGTTCATATTTTGTGAAATTTACTTGTCATTTATGAATATATAATCACTATTGATAAATAGTCATCTCATGAGAGTTTTGTTGAATTGCATTCAACAGCAATAAAGGAGAAGTCCAACCACAAAGAAGATTTATTTGCAGTAAGAGAGCAAAATCAAAGAAGCATAATGCTAAGAGTTTTATACTTTCATTGAAATCCGATTGTAAATAAGAGAGTTGTATCATTAATTTTTCGCATAACAGTCATAAGAGACCACGGTGATATTTTTGTATTGGGGGACTTCCACTTAAACTGCAGTCAGACCGCAGCTCGCGCGATAATGAGCATATTCACAGAAATTTATTCAGCGGCCCTCTAGCGGTCTCCGAAGGAAAACGTGCGATCAATTTGGCTTGATTTTCCCACTGAATTGGAGGGGCTGAAGTTATAGCTCTGTACTGGTCGCTAACTTCAGTTTACGTCGAAACGAATTGTGGTAAGTTATTCTCAAGACCTTCATCTACAGTTTGGTATATAATTTTCCATATTTCGACATTTTCAACCTACCAGTTTTACCTCTTTAATTGATGCTTATTTTAGTAATATTTTAACTGCGATTTTGTAGTCGGAATTTCACTTTTGGTTCCTGACTTTGCTACATAACCAAATTGTTTCGATCAGGATTTTTTAGAAAGAAGAAAAGTCACTGTTCAAAATATGTCAGAACCAACTTGACGCAAACTCACCTTATATTTTTATTTTAGAGAAAATGATACCCTAAAAATCGAGAAATTTACGTTTTACCCGGAAGTAACCTTCTCGTTCACTCCACGATGGCGCGAAATAATGCCAAAATTACGTTCGTCGCGGGTTGGTAGAATTTCGCCTTTGGTCCCGTACGTTGAAACTTCTGTAATGATGGCAGATGGCTCGCATTATATGTGTCTGTGGACGGTGGACTTGTTTTTTTTAAATTAAGACTCAATATAAACGAAGCTTAATAAGTAGATCCCTTCTAAAGTTTTATTCAATGATTATCAGGTTTCCGAATTCCAGCAAGTTTTTATTATAGATTGAGATATTTCTTGATTTATGTTGAAAATTGTTAACCTTTTTTCTTAATTAGTCGAAGACGAAGTTGAGCCCCATGACCATGATTTTTGCCCCAGCCCAGGCTGCGGTTAAGAATTAAATGATGATTAGCTCAGACAGTCTACTCTAGAGACTATAAACAGTTTAAAGTCAAACTAAAAAGTCTGGTACTACCGTACTCAGTTAGTAGTATTTATAAACCATTTTGTTCAAATAAAAAAATTGTGGCTGTCACAGACAGTACTTAGACTTAACTTAGTTAGTCTCTTAGACTTAATTGATGTACATGTAACATCAAGTAATCAAGTAAGTGAAGAACCATCTTTACAAGCATACATGTATGTAATAATGCTTTGTACATACCGTAAATGTAATGTATACCTACATGTACAGGTACCTAATTTTTATATAGATTTTAAAGCGATTCAAACCATTTTGAATTTTCAAATAATTGGCACTGAAAAGAATTTTGTATTCTCTGATGAACTGATACTACAGCTCTCTAGATAAGTTTTTTTATTTTCATATCAATAATACGCCTCAATGCTCTGTCACATATACTGCAGTTTCCATGTAAGTAAACAAATACATGTAACATAATTCATACTTTGAATGGTTATTTAGTAATTTAGACTATTTCTCTCTTTATTTGTCTCTTCTACACACAGATCTGCATACTTGCTGACTCTGGTCTCTGCTTGCTACTTCATTCTGGGAGAGTCCATCATGTACTATAATGGTCAGACCATGATTTCGACAAAGCCCTTATTTCGTTTGCAAATTTTGGACTGATACAACATAAAATTTATCTTTATCGATATTGGAAACAAAAAAATTAGAGCACAGTTTTGGGGAGGACTAAGAATACTGACTTGGACAGGAATACAGCTTGACAAAAATAAAAATTCACAATTCAAAACCAAAGAACATTTTTAATGTTACTAATAGTGCATTGCAAGAAACTTTCTACTCAATCACACATTCCAAAATTAAGGGTAAGTCCTTTGATTAAACACAAACATGTAGTTGATTTGCAATTGAAATTGAACATAAGTTTCTTGCAATGCCCCATAATCATATTTTGTTCTCAAGCAACTCTGTTATATGTTATCTAATGTGCTGAAGGTTAAGTGCCATGTATGTTCACAATTTTTTTTTCTCGAAGGTATAATATATTTGTCCTTTTAAACGGTATTTGAATGTGGTTACGCCTTGTTTTTGTTTTCCACAGTAATTATTGCATATATGAACAGAAGTGAAATATTTGTTGTGAAGCACTGTATGAATGTTGTGTGATCATGGAGCTATGGTGTAATGGTATTATAATTAATTCATCATTTTTGTTATAAGACTGTAAACCTGGTGGATGTGAGGGAGTGGCCTGGATGAAAGGAAAGTGAGCATGTGTCCAATTACGGATTTGCATATGTTTAGACAATTTTGTTCGTGGATAAATATTAATGTGCATTCCCTATTCCAAGCAAAGAGTAAAGGAGAAGTCCACCCCACCAAAAAATTAATTTGAATTTAAAGAAAAATAAAGTATTGCAGAAAATTTCATAAAAACTATGATTCAAAATTAAAAAATTACTATTTTGACATTGAGAAATTTGCCTAATTTTATAAAACAATTATATGCTCATCTTGGTCAATGTGCAAATTACAGACCCGATTATGTCACAAGCACTCTAATTTCTTGTGTATTTTTTTGTTTGATACATGTACATGACATGTATATTTTATTTTAATTTTCATTAACAAATTTTGAGAGGGATTTTAATTCCTCCATTAACATTCGTAGTTTCCATAAATGTAACCTATTGTGATTCGAGGAAGATTTTTTAGATCAAATTTGCTAAAATTTATATAATAAAAATGCAACAAAAATTTAAAAAGTAATGTGATGTGAGTGACATAATCAACTCTATTTGCATACCATTGTTTTGTGTATATAACTGTTTTGTGTTAAAAAAGGGAAATTTCTGTATTTATTCAAATAATTTTTTGTTGATGTGCACTTGACCTTTAACTCACTTCCCTTCCCACCCCTGCCCAAATAAGTATAATCAAGAACTTGAAAATCAAAAGCAGTGATTAAGAAGAAGTAAGAATTAATCATAGAGCTATTAATAGCTCCATGATTTAATAAATACAGGCCTAAATAGAACTTCACATGAAAGTAAAAAGAGAATAAAGCTGGGTAGGAACGATGAAGGAATATGATTTAAAGAAAAAGCATAAACATATCCCCATCACCCCCCCCCCCCCAAAAAAAAAAAAAAAAAAAAAAAAACAGTCCGGCGGGTTCGAACCAGGGTCCTTGCACACGCCAAAACAATGCGCTTACGCAATTTGCCATCGATCTCTTTCATACTATTTCTGGGTTTTTTAAGCTATATGTAATGTTGCAAGTCTGTGCGCCGCTGTTGACCAATCAGAACGCGTCGGCAATTCTACTGCAATTCCAATCATTTTGCGATGGACATTGCCGTGGTTTTTTGTGGTTCCTGACTTTGCTACATCATGAAATTTTATAATTCTTTTTCAGTCGTAAAGAAGAATGTCTACGCTTTATATTGATTATAATATCAATTTGACGCAAGTGTAATTTCGGTGCAAAAATGCGCTCTGTTTATTCACATATATTTCTTGAAAAAAATCATTTTTTCTAAGCTAAATATTGGTCTTCAAAATACATTAAATGTGCATTTTATTTAGCTGATCAGAAATTTCAAAGTTTTATCTATAAAATAAGACCAATTTTGTGAGGAATAAACGATTCTAAGAGCAAAAAACACCGATCGGAAAGTTCGTCTTCACAGCTCATTACGTATGCATAACCACGGACGGCTATGCATACCGCTGAATAAAATAGAGCACTTTTGGACGGGCTGCGGACTGACTGAACTGGGGAATGTTGAACTAAGGCCAGTGTGTTACTTTGAGAGTCTCTCTGTAGCTTTAAGATGAAATCCCTTTTTAATCCCCTTCTTAGTCCCCATTTCAATCCACTTTTCCTGTCTTGACACAATAGCAGTGGACTCTGAAAGAAGCCATGGTCCATGATGTAATCCTTTACTCTAATCCATGGAGTCTTTGTAGAAGTCTCATACTTCAATAACTTCACAAAGACAAGATACCAGTGTCATAATATTCTTCCCTTTTTTCATTTAAAATTTCATCTGGATCAGACAAAACAATACAAATCAGTATCTACATTGTAGGAAAAATCAATTGCAAAGAGTAGTAGGGACTACAGCAACATTTATTTATTTTTCTTATGCATACCTCATAAAATCTTGTAGATTATTGGTAATTCTGTCCGAGTTCAAACAGCTTAAAGGATAAGTCCACCCCAACAAAAAGTTGACTTGAATAAAAAGAGAAAAATCCAACAAGCATAACACTGAAAATTTCATCAAAATCGGATGTAAAATAAGAAAGTTATGACATTTTATATTTTCGCTTAATTTCACAAAACAGTTATATGCACATCCTGGCTGGTATGCAAATGAGGAGACTATGACGTCATCCACTCACTATTTCTTTTGTATTTTATTATATGAAATATGAAATATTCTAATTTTCTCCTCATTGTCAAGTGATACAACGATTAATTCCTCCCTGAACATGTGGAATTATCATTGTTTAATACTATATGGTTCAGTCAAGTTGGTCCTTATTGTCAAATCTATAAAAAATGAAATATTGTATAATTCAAACATTAAAAAACAAAAGAAATAGTGAGTGATGGACATCATCGACCGAGTCACCTAGTTGTGCATATCACTGTTTTGTGAAAAATAAGCGAAACTTTAAAATTTCATAACTTTCTTTTTTTACATCCGATTTTGATGAAATTTTCAGCACTATGCTAGTTTGATTTTTCTCTTTTTATTCAAGTCAGCATTTTCCTGGGGTGGACTTGACGTTTAAGTATTGAATGGTAAGGGTTTTGGTAACACCATGTAACACCAAACTCTACAATAATAAAGTTCTCTGATTGCATTCAATTTCAGGGTAAACCAATGATGTTTGATAGCCTCTTAGACCTGTGTTTCATATAGCATGTCAGGGGCAATATCCAAAGACATTGATGTACAAATACTGCCCCAGATTAAACCATTGTGGTACACTACTTTCATCACATCATGATTAATCTCATTTCTGATCCTCAAATTGGCAACTATTATTCATTTCCTACCGATTCATTTTCTGATTGAAAAAAAAAACATGGATATACACTGTAACATGGGTCTACATTCAAATGACTAATAAAATCATTTGGTTGCCATGATGATTAATTGTTGGCATCAATGGAAAGACCAGATGGGTTGAATTAATCACTTTACAACTCATTCTTGGTTAGATGATCATAGAGATAGACTTTACAACCAAAATCACAAAGAGGGTTTAGAATTTGTAGCCAGAAACCATGGTTTATGCAGATTTCATGCACTTGCTACTAAGATCACACAGCATTAATGAGCTAACTATTTCATCTCATCATGTCAAAACAGTGGACTTACCGGTACTCATGATGTAACAAGCATAATTCAAGATGTCTATATAGGCCCGTATTCTGAAGTCAGGTTTAACTTAGACCACGGTCTAACACTGCTAAAATTATGGGAAGCCAAAAGTTCCAAAATTCTGTTTATATTGTATATTTCTTATGTTTACTATTTTGTTTCCTTTTGCTTTCATAATAAAGAAAAATAGTTCAGTAATCATTCCCAGACAATTATGAACAATTTGGGTATCGGGTATTTGGGTATCGGGTGTCATATGAGTGAATAAATTGAATGTGTACTATTAGGGATTTGTGCTCCAATTGGCTCTCCATAGTCAAACCACAACTTTAAACCAGGGTTTAATTTAAACCAGAGTTCAGAATACGGGCCCTTGAGTAAAAATAAATACACGCTTTCATCACAGTGCGCCTAATTGATCAATTTATCACACTGTGATCATGAAAGCGTGTAATTTAGTGCACTGTGATGAAAATGTGTATTTATTTTTACTCTTTATAGACATCTTGAATTATGCGTAATACTAATCGATGCATGTACATGTAATTCTAAATATGGTTTCAATCAAAAGATTAAAAAACTATCTTTGTGAATTTGGGTCTTTGTGGATATCTCTATGTCTAGTTAATGACTGTGCAATAGATAGAGTTCAGGCTGTTGTATGAAAAGAATTATTATTCTACATCGATGTAGATAAGACTATACTGTGACAAAGATTGTAATTTTACATAGATATACTATGAAAAAGATAATTCTGTATAGATCAGGCTGTACTATGAAAAAAATTACAATTCTACAAATCACAAGTATACATGTAGTTCAAACTATTATTTTCTAATTTAAGGTCCGGTATATAGTATAGGTTATTTATATTGAACACTGAAATTATTATTTGTCCGAAGTTTGATCTGAGCTCTGAATCACAAAAGAGATGTAATCAACATTTTTTTTATTTTCTTTGCATATTCAATAGACTTTTAATAAGTTATCCTTAATTGTACATAACTGATGTTGTTTACCTGGTTCATGTCTAATTATACATGTATTAGACCATCAGTCATTGTTGTAGCAGTGCTAATATACAAATCAAGCAGCTTTTTTTTCATTAATAAACCACCTGTTTTATTCACCATTTTGTATTTTACTCTTCTATAGTTGCATTTAGAACATTTTACTCAGGATAACAAAGTTCTCTTGCGAAATACCATTTCAAGATTGTATTATTTCTTTTATTAGTTAGAGATATTATACAGTCATAATTGTTAGGAATGGGAATGAGATTTAAAAGTGGGAAAATAAGGTTTAAAAGCAGCGAATTGACAAGAACTATGACCGATAAAGGTTACATGTACTAATTAATATGAGACTTGGTCTAAAAGCTGAAAATAGCTTTCAATAGTCTAGCTATCACCTATCGATTGTTCATCATTTATGTAATTGCCACATGTATGACATTCATTTTTATTTGATATATGCATGTATATGTAACAAGGCTCCGCAGTCCACACTAACCTTTTCATCTTGGTGGCCCGATCATTCCACCAAAATCATCAATTTCATATTTTGGTGGCCTGCAAAGCAAATATGGTGGCCCTAAAACAATAGAATACATTACAATTTATCAAAACTTTGGGAGCGCAACCTAGCCACCAAGTGTGGGCTTCTACAGAATTTTGGTGGCCCAACTCTCATTTTGGTCACCCTGGGCCACTGCTAATGTTGAGCCCTGATATATATATATATATATATATATATATATATATATACACACATATATATCACTTCAGATGTGGGGTGAGTTTTGTTCATTAATAATGAATTCAAATTTCACACATTTATATTTCACATCTGAATGTAATGTCAAATTGTATTTTCGTTAACTTATCACAATTGTTTTTGTTTTTTGCTAAATTTGCATTCCATTTTCAAAATGCCTTTTAATGTATGTTATATTGTCTAAACATTTATTAAGAATATTATAATGAGCACATATACTTTGTATGTAGAGGAAATTGTAAATAAGATTATCTTTCTCTAATACATTCATATATTTTTGTGTCATACTTTTTCAATTTATATATTCAAGATGGCACGTTGACGACAAGATATTTTATATTCATGAAATTTGTTAATAAGTTCTAGTTTCATGTACATGTATATTTCATGAGAATAGGGCTAGTTGAGGGATTGATATTTATATTTCCATAATTCTCAATAGTATTTAGTTTAGTGGGAAAACAAATTGCTTTGTTTTAAAGGCAATTAGAACTTGTTAATAAAATTATTTGAGTGAGAGCATACAAGAAAAAACGTGACTGAAAATTTGAAAGAACTTTGACTAGTAGTAAGAAAGTAAGCATGTTTGAAATAAAACATCAACTAAATATCTGTAAATCTAATGGGGAGATACAGAAACATATAGGGAATTGCACTTACGGCCTTGCATATCTGGAATATTACTTGATTTTGAATTAAATTTGAAGTTTCAAATTGTTATGCCCCATAATATTGCTTATTTTGGTTTATGGACTGTGATAAATGCTAAGGGCAACCCTCCTTTTGTTATTTGTTTGCATTTTTCTTAAAGAGTGCTGAAATTCTTGATAGATCTGTTTTTATTAGTCATAAACGAAATCCTTAGTAAACGTTTGTTTTAACCCATGATCTCCTACAATCAGATCGATCCTGTACAAAGCCTATTAAATTTACAGAATCTAGTATTCAGCGGCATTTGAGTCATTTTGTGGATTGGAACTTATTTTGAAGTTACGTCACTTAATTTGGCTAACTTGAAAAACTCCTGAGTAGAGTAAATACAAAAGTGAAAAATTATGAAATTCATTTTTGAGACCTGATTTCATTCAAATTTTAATTTATTACACTGTAATTCATGCCGTTATGGTGGTTGAAAAACCTAAACTTGATACACTTAAAAGAAAGTAGACCCTTGTTGTGTATATTAAAATCAGTATTACCAACTTAAGTACAGCCTAGGCAATAATGTGATACAATGTTTTAAGTGCAGAAGAGTATATGTTTATACATGTAGTTGCTGTGCTACATAAAGGTACCTATAACCATTCAATTTATACCAGTATGTAGTTTCTGTGATTGATTTGGGGCATCTTGATATTAAAGGGTGAAAGGATTCGGGTGTAAAACACAGGAAAACTTGACCTTTGCCGGATCATCATTTTAATCAAAGCTAGTGACTGATGTTTTTATGATGATAGATAAATCTGAAATTTATGTTTGTACTCTGATTATGATATCACAGGATACAAGTACTAATTGATGAAAAGCGCACAATGGTCAGTGCATGATTTATATTTATTAATCGTTGCATCACGTGTAATATACTCTGCTTTATTAAAGTAATTAAATTTGGTAAATTGTAGTAAATGTGTTTTTAATTGTGTCAGAAAGCAGTGCCAGAAAGAGATGAAGAGAGTAAAAAAAGTTCAAAGGTAGTTAAGCCTTATGAGAATTCCGTTTTGATAAAAGAAAACAAATGTAGAAAGATATTTAATTGTTAAATGAAAATACATCAAAGAATAAGGGAGGTATATTCTTACATCCGTACACGGATGGTTCCCCATATATATCATAATATAAATTCCATTAATTTTTTTCCCACGGAACATGATAAATAAATTTCTTATAGAAGGGGGTTTTAAATGATGTGTCAGATGATATATCCCTATCACAACTCAATCACTTTAATTTTTTTTTTTTTTTTGGGGGGGGGATTTACATTACATGACATAAAGGATCTGCTGTGACGTCACAAATCCACACTTAAAAAATCATAACTTTGTAATCTTTGACACGGGCATTTTCATCAAACCTTCACCGATGTTTTCCTTTATTTCTTCAGATTTATTCATGAATTTCCCCTTTAAGATACAGATGAATGAGAGATTTAAATAAAATTTAAATAGGAGTACCTTGTAGGAATGATTCTGATTGAAGTTTCTCATAAAGGCATAAAGCTAAACTGGAATATAATGTGCAACATGTTGGCAGTGTGCATATTTACAACAGCAAGGAGTTTGAAGAATAAGAAAGAGATGGGAGGATGATACAGAGACGGGGGGGGGGGGGGGGTAGGAGCGATGAAGAGACCTATAAATGGATAAGATTTGGGGAATATATAGAGGGAAGGACAATATAGTAATTCAAGGTTACAAATATATCCAGTGATTCAAAAGAAAGGATGTTTGAAGGTTTGCATGGTGTTAATCACGGAAGTGGTTTAACATGTGGTGAGCCCTAGAAAGGCCTAGGAAAAGTGGATAGAGGTGAAGAGAAAGTGGAGGTTAGAATGTAAAGTATCTTTCAGAAATGAGTATAGGCCTAGTCCTTAAAAGGGCTGTAAACCAGAAAGGGTATAGAGAAGCTAGCTGGAATGATGAGAGGCTTTATGAGCCTCAAGAAGGCTAGCTAGAGATGGAGAGATATGCTTGAGTAGGCAGGTTGACTGTCCACTCTTGAAGACAGACAGTCAACCTTCCCGAAACAACAACTCGATCCTCTCTCTCATCTCTCCAACTCAAGCCCGCTTTTTCTCTTCTCTTTCTGGTTTACAATTCTTCTAAGAATTACACTCAATTTCTAAGATATAGGCCTACTCTTCTTTCAAACCTCCACTTTCTCGCCTCTCCGTTGGACTTGGATATCAACAGGTTTAGTTCTTTCTACAGGACTTGACACAATTCCTGAAACCACTTCCGTGATTATTCATACCACCATGCAAAACTTCAAACATCAGCTAATCCTTACTTTTTTCATCGAGACAACAACAAAATTAAAAAGACAATCATGTGAACTCCCCACCCCTTGCCACCATTCCACCTGTTTTATACCTCATGGCGCTGCTCCTTCAAATCTCTCGTCAAAACACATCTCTTCCTGTCCTAATTTATTAAGTATTATTAAGTATTAATTGTAATTGTTTTCGACTGTGATCGATTTTTAATATCTTTACTTGATATGTAATGTACAAATGCTTAGAAACACTCATTAAAAGTGCTATATAAATGAAACACATTATTATCAAAATTATTATGGTTGTTGTTGATATCATTATTATAATTACAATAATAATTATTATTATTATTAGTAGTAGTAGTAGTAGTTGTAGTAGTAGTAGTAGTAGTAGTAGTAGTAGTAGTAGTAGTAGTATAGTTGTAGTATACAGAATTACAGATGCGGATTCTATTCAGGCTCTCAATTGCTAAATTCAGAAAAAACAGTTTTGATATATAGCGCCATCTTGCAGTGAAATCACTGTTCTCAATTACTGATCTATATTGCTCTCGATATTGGTTGCATTTTCATGATTGACTTTCAATATTATCGTGGATCAAAACTAACTCCCATTAGACACCGAAAGTCAATCGTGAAAGGATGAAAACTTTCTTTACATCCAAGGGTTTAAACGGTATCATGTGCATCATCGATACTCGATAGGCAGTTTGGTTAAAGTTTAAACTTCGAATTTGATATCAAGCTTGTGTTCCCCCATTTTAAAATATGAAACAGGGGCCTATCATTTTCATATGCAATTTGGCTGTGCTACATGCCTGTGCAATATATACCACTGTAACCATTGTGCAGTCAAAACGTATTATGCGACCAATATATATATATATATATATATATATATATATATATATATAGATTAACTTTATAATAGGCCTGTCAAAGGGAGGACAATATAGGCCAGTAAAGAGTATTTGAGGTGGGCATGAGGGCACGTTTTAGCATTCTTGGGGTTTATTTCTTTTGTAATAGCATTTGACAATGTCGGGCGTAAAGAGAAACAAACTGCTTATAATCGAGATCCTACAAATAATTTACAAATTTCATAAACATGTTAAAAAGCACACACACACACACACACTTTTCAAGACAGAAACGATATTTTTTTAAATCATCAAAAAATAATGATTAATACTTCTGTTAATGTGTGGATTCATCTTGAAATGCGACGACCAAAATGCTTAAATTTGCCCAGTTTGCATTCTAAAAAAATGCAAAATTTCTCGCGCGGTTGCTCCGCCCCCGCGCTCAATTTAATCTTACAAGGTTTTGGCCATGACAAATCCCTACGTTTAGCATATTGCAAGTGTTATATCCCCTGCATCATGAGAGTATACATACGCCCATCTATGAATTGTATGATACAAATGATTTTTATATGGTTATAACTGATCATAAACCATTAAAAAAATCCTTTGAATACATTGGCGTTGGGGGAAGTCATCCTATCATCTTTTTGGAAGCGGTGGATAATAAATATTTGTACAAAAAATATAGATATACTCTATACTTCAAGTTTAGTGTACGATCAGTTACTGATGACTGACCAAATCAGTGTCGTTTATGAAACACAGAGGCAAGTTAGGACACCAATATGTTTTTAAAAACTACAATTTCATCCGTTTATAGGAGACTTAAAATCACATTAATTCCATAACGATCTAATAAATATTTCAAATATAATAAATTTTATTCAAAATGTTGAATGTTGCATTATCTCCCAATATAATATTAAAGACTATTCAAAAAAATTCTGTAATATGGTTCTTTTAATTTCACGATTGTGGTTTTTCCACCTTTTTGGAAGTTTATATTGTTGCCTGTGATACCAATCATAAAGCACCCTTATTTTCGATTCATGATCCTTTCTTTTCATTCTCATCTCACCTTTAACCAGTGAGCAAATGAGTTTTCATTCATTTGAAAAAAAATACAAATTGTTTAACTACTTACAACTTGCTATTTACTACTACGCTCGCTTGCTATATTGATGAAATTTTTAGTGTTATGCTTGTTGGATTTTTCTCTTTGTATTCAAATGAACTTTTTGTTGGGGTGGACTTGTCCTTTAATATGTTCGCTGATTTGTAAAACAATTGTTAATTTTACTTTGATTGTAATCCTTTATGTTTGGATTTGAAATCAATAAAAATAAACTTGAAACTTGAAACTCAGCAGTGCTTTTTCACATAAAATGGGGGGGGGGGGGGGTGTAAAGGCCACGTCACACCTTACGACTGGTCCACGATCCGATTGCTCATTTCCTGAGAATGTGTATGAAAAGTTTCTTTTTTATTTTAGGTTCAGATTAACTGAAAGAATAACAATTTTGGATGATTGCAAGCCTTTATTTTTGAGTAAAGGCCAAATTACTTTCAAATCGTAGCCAATCATAGAATTGCTATGACGTCATTACGACGAGACATTCAATTCGCTTTTATCTCTATTATGAAAGCATATAGTCACAGATTTGCACACAGATATTCGTACAATGACTAAGAACATTAGACAGTTTTTAACATTTGCAGAGAAATAAAAAGAAAAAAATAGGAAAGAAACGAACATTGCTAGAAAAAAAGCAAAAGAAAAGAGTGAATTACCCAATGACTTGTTGACATTCATAAAAAGGAAAGTTTGAGCAATTGAAGGTGATTCTGTAATAACTGTGACAAAATTGTTATTTCTTGATTTATAATCAATTTGTCCCTTTTTAAAAATTGAATGTGATTTATTGTGTAACCTTGAATTAAAGGCGAAAAAATCCTGTAAAAGAGTTTTTTTTAAATCGTACG